>NC_060186.1:52931562-53234062 GCF_021184085.1 Oncorhynchus gorbuscha
TAAATAAACTTGTTGTAGCTCATTTGAATAAAGGCTCTCTTTTTTATGTGTTTCAGATAAGTAGTTACCTCTTCAATCATCTCAGAGAGAGCCTTGTTAGTGCTCTCAAATCTGGTCTTCCAAACAGTTGACTCTTTGTCTAGTTTCTTCATCTTCTTTGTCATCTATGAAGCAAAATGTTTGTTGGGTTAAAACATATCTGAAAATAAATGTAACCTTCATCGTTTTGAACATGTTTGATAAAAGCTTCTATCCCTCCAGAAAATAGTTGTTTTCTCATTTCAGGATGATGCTGACCTTATATCACCTCCGAGCACTTGGCCCTAAAAATACACTGTATATTGTAAGGAACAATTATTTTATTTTAAGGATGCCAAATACCTTCTCCATTTCATTTTTGAAGCTGGCATACACATCGTTGCTCTTAGACAACGTAGTCTGGAACTCTTCAAACTTCTGGGAGTACAGAACAAGCTGCAGAGAAACAGAGAAATTGATTTCAGGAGATTGCATGTTGACTTCACATGAAGCAATAATATGCATCTATTCACCCCGGGAACAATCAGATCTATGATTTTAACATTATTTCACACCAGAAACAAATGTTCTAAACGTTAGAGGGAGATGAGAGAGAGAAAGAGCCAGGGGGGAGGGGTCAGCAAACATTTGGTAATTCATGAGGGGGCTGACAATTTTTTTCCTCTGTGTATATTTTCCACGGGAACAAATAAGCACTTCCAATAAGGTCACTTATTGTTGGTATGCCTTGCCAGGCAGTCTGTCCAGCTAGAGTTAACAGGCTAATCTCTGGAGGCCCTCAGGGGAAAGCAGTATTGCAGACACAGTCAGTCTCCAATATTCAAACATGTCTCTGCAAGCCACCCTGTTCAACTGATATCAACTGTCTATATTTTGAAGCTACTGGTTTGGCACAAAAGCAAAACAAATGACATGACACACTTTATAAAAGAGGAAAGGCTTTTTGATTGAATATGTTTTGTATTTCAGATCAGTTTCTGTCTGACTCGGCCATTTCTTTGTGTGATCTAAATCTGTCTGTTACTGGACAGACAAATTCAGTTTGACATTCCCCGTAAATTAGATTGGATATGTGACATGGCTTGGTACCCATATGTAATGAATCGTATGGGTACTGAAATGCAATATGAACTTTATTGATGTTTTAATATGACTTTGTCATTTGATTTAGTTGGGAGCCAGGCTAAGGTTTCTATTGTGAAAACCCAAGGCTTTACATAATGGCAAGGTTTCTCTGCAATTAATTAGAACCATATGAACTGTCAGCGATAAATGCTTTTCCGTTGGATTCATAAATGATTTTTGTATGATTTATCATTTATTAACATGGTGTGTGTCAGCCCAACTCATTTCACTGTATAATTTGCTTGCACCAAAACAAATGATTGTACCACATCCAATAAACATAGCAATTGTTATTTTTATCATAATTTTCAAATGGAATAATCAATGGTACTGGAGTATGCACTCAATGTTCCAACAGAAAAACAGTGCTGCATTGCATTGATGCAATCATCACCTTTATCGACTCCATGTCACATTAATTGCAAAAAGCAAGAGTTTTTTTTGTATCGGGTCTTCCTGCTGGTTCAGGGAGAGGAAGTTGCTCTTGCCTTGCCTGCTGCTATCATGGGAATTATGACTGCTCTCTTTGCTGGTTTGACCGTGTACAAAAAGAAATGCGTACAGTAGCTCAGCTAACAGGTGTTCCTTCCTTTCATATTAAATGCTATGTACATTAAGCCACAGAGAGGAGAAATACGATTTGATTCAAATGAGGGGGTCACTTTGCCAATGTTTGGGGTGATATTAAAGGGCTTTAGATCCCAATGGACAAATACACAGAAATAGATTAGTTGTCTTTTAAAGGCCCAGTGCAGTCGAACATCTGTTTCCCTGTGTTTTGTATCATATTGTACAACAATATGCGTGAAAATATAGCGTGAAAATATGTTAGCAGCGTTATTTCCTAATAGTTGCTGGTTGAAAATACAATCTACACAGGACCTTCTAATCACCAGGTTTTGCATAGGTGGAGTTTTGGCTTGCCTGGTGACATCACCAGGTGGTTTAAGTTAATATACACAAATAACAAAGAGATTTCCAAAACTCTCCGCCAACAACAGCTAGTTTTCAGATTACATATGCCTCCCACGCCCCACGCAGATCACTCCCAAAAATTATTGCTTGAGATTTTACCATTTTAATGGAAAAGTTTTACAGTAAGGTACTTAACTGTAACCAATAAATTATTTGATATTGAGATAAGAAATGTATTCATTGGGCCTTTAAAACACATTGAGCAATCCAGAGGACCTTAATGGGACTGTGCTTGCCTTTGGTAGGCTTGGACCTGAAAGAAATGGTTTGAATAAGAGTGCTTGGCACCATATTGGATATATTCACCTGAGCCTGCATGACTGTCTCCTGCTCTCTCAGAAGTTTAGCTTGTAGTTTCCACTCAGCTGCGTGTACCAGTAACTGGTTAAAAACAAAACACACGCAAAGCACAAATGTACCTTTTTCTTCAACTGCAACTCTTGCTCCTTCAATGTGTAGCATTTCTTTGTTTTGTCAATTGCCTCCCTAAGCAGCTAACAACAGAGACAGTGAATGGTTACAATACTCATTTGTGTCAGCATCATATGCACAGTAAGACTTATTGGTTGTATACTTGAAAGTAAACCAGAATTCAAATGTAAGGCAAATGATTCTCAACTATATTGACATTGCTTTACAGTACGTTGTGGGTAAGGTCAGTAAAAGTTGGTTAAAGTATAGTAACTTACGTATTCCTTCTCTCTCTTGTGCTTCTCATCAGCCTCCTGCAGCTGTGCGTGGGCTTGCTCCAGTTTGGTATCAGACAGTTTCTGCTGCAGGTCGTGGTGCTTGAAGATCTTCTCCAAGCTCTGAGTGATAGACAAGGTGGGATTGGACACTTTGGTTTGAGAAGGGCCTCTGAGACATTCTGTACAGCTTATGACTCATCAATTAGGATACATTTCACACTTTTGTACCTAGCGAAAAACCACCACCGCAACCCTATGTCTGTCTATGAGAAATGGTCATAAATGTGTGCCTTGATAAGTAATTAAGACCATTGTTGTTTGCCTACAGTATTTCATTGGGAAGTTCAGACACTTTTTATGATGCCAAGGAGAACAGACAAAATAGTGGGTGGAGAACCAATTAAAACCTGTGACTTACTGAATTACTGTTTCACATTTATCAGGGGAGTAAATGCTTTAAAGTATTGTCTTTATCGGGATTTTTATTATTACTATTATTATCATCAGGGCACACATTCTGATGAGAATACTGACCCAAGATGAGTTCAATTGCGGAAAATAATTGTCTCTATACATATTGTTTATTTTGCGCGTAAGACTAATCTATTTTCTTTACTATGGGAAATAGCCATATGCATAAACAGTGTGGCATAATTCACAAGTTTTCTGCCAAAAAGAGCAGAGTTCATTTATGTCCATCAGCATTTAGCCAACTATCAAAGGTCAACTTGTATCCATTTTATGTCATAATTGCAATGTATGGATCTAATCACGTATTTTAATAAGACACTTTAGATGTTATTTGGATATCAAATAATCATGTCTTTTTGACACTTAAGTGTGGTGTCAGGAAAACAACCCCTCACTCCACGTCAACAAAACAAAGGAGACGATCGAGGACTTCAGGAAACAGCAGATGGAGCACCCCCCTATCCACATCGAAGGGACAGCAGTGGAGAAGGTGGAAAGTTCCTGAGCATACACATCACAGACAAACTGAAATGGTCCACCCACACAGACAGTGTGGTGAAGAAGGCGCCAGAGCGCCTCTTCAACCTCAGGAGACTGAAGAAATTTTGCTTGTCATCCAAAACTCTGATACAATTTTACAGATGCACTATCGAGAGCATCCTGTCGGGCTGTATCACGGCCTGGTATAGCAACTGCGTCGCCCTCAACCGCAAGGCTCTCCAGAGGGTGGTGCGGTCTGCACAACGCATCACCGGGGGCAAACTACCTGCTCTCCATGACACCTACAGAACCTGATGTCACAGGAAGGCCAAAAAGATCAACAAGGACAACAACCACCCGAGCCATGGCCTGTTCACACAGCTATCATCCAGAAGGCGAGGTCAGTACCGAGCTGGGACCGAGAGATTGAAAAACAGCTTCTATCTCAAGGCCATCAGACTGCTAAACAGCCATCGCTAACTCAGAGACGCTGCTGCCTGCATTGAGACCCAGTCACTGGACACTTTAATAAATGGATCACTAGTCACTTTAAACAATTCCACTTTAAATAATGCCACTTTAATAATGTTTAAATATCTTACATTACTCATATCACATGTATATACTGTATTCTATACCATCTATTTTACTATGCCTATGCACTTTTACACTTTACCTACACTTTTTTTAATGCTGCTCGGCCATTGCTCATCTATATACTATATGTACATATTCTCATTCATTGTGTATTAGGTAGTTGTTGGGGAATTGTTAGATTACTTGTTAGATATCACGGCACCGTCGAACTAGTAGCACAAGCATTTCGCTACACTCGCACTAACCATGTGTAAGTAACCAATACAATTTGATTGAAGTGTTTATACTGACTACAACCAGCAGATGGCACTCAAGACAAATTATTAGAAACTCACAAGTAAAAAAAAAAAGTTTAAAAAAAGAAATTGAAATCTTCTTCTGTTTTACCACACCAGCTGCAGCTGTGTGTGGGCAGCAGAAGTGGTGCAACAGCCTCAGTGGCAACCAACTGCATGACAGATCCTGTTTTTCATGCGTCACTTTAGGCTTGTCATTTTCCTGGTGTATTGTTGTGTGATTACATATGACATGCTATAGTGTTATTCAATGAGCGCCCTTGGCTGGCTATATCTCTGACTGTTGATGTGCGTAGGGAGCAATAATACCTCTAAGTGTCTCTGAGTGTCTTTATTCAAAGATCTGACTCAATTCTTTTGTCACAGCTATCTCACTAAACATGACGTACAAGTGTCTACTTCCTGTATAGACTTTTGTTCCTTTTGGGGACAGATGAATTATGATCAATAACAGCTTTGGTTATCAAATGACTCCATGACTGGAGCCTGCATGCATGGTGTTAGTAGGCCAGGGATTTTATTTAACCTTTATTTAACTCGGCAAGACAGTTAAGAACAAATTCTTATTTACATTGACAGCCTAGGAACAGTGGGTTAACACTGTTACTGGCCCAACACTCTTACCACTAGGCGGCCTGCCACCCCAATGAGAGTGTACAGACATATAACAGTGAGGTTAAGGTTACGTATTCCTGTTGTGTACCTCCTCTCTCTGCTCGTACTGGCTGATGATGTGTTTGAGTTTGTCTGCCAGGTTGGCGTTCTCCAAACACAGCTTGTTGTTGCGGTTACTGTGCTGCTCGATCTGAGCCTGGATGTCTGTCAGTGTGCTCTGGAAGTGAGTGGTGATCTCCCTGCGCTTCTCCTCGTCCTCACGACAACGAGCTAGGGTCTCCTCCTGAGAGATTAAGGGAGGTAGAGAGGGACAAGGAAGGGAGAGAGAGAGAAGGACAGTGGGAGAAGGTGGGAGAGGGGGGGAGAGAGCGGGAGAGAGAGAGACATTCAGAAGCAGGGGCGGATTGGCCATCTGGCATTTCGGGCAAATGCCAGGTGGGCTGGTACATTTCTGTCCCAGTGGGCCTGTCTAACTTTTTTTCTCGCAAAATGATAATTATCTGGCTAATAATGGTGGCCTCAAGGAAAATAATTGGCCAGTTTGGGTGCCTCAGGGAAAAGAATGGGCTGGTGTGTTAGAAATGCCAATGCCAATTTTTGGTCCCATACTGTGCATAGTATAGAGCACATACATGCTTACAGAAAAACCACCCAAATAATTCCTTTCATACAAATTGATGGTACGTTATGTTTAAGGTAATTTAGACCATATTGCTAATGATAATGGATCAGGAGCTATTGCTCCCACAGACATCCTGTTTGACTGTTTAGGCTTGTATTTCTGTTTTGCCTACTTTTTTTCCTTATCTCTCCTTTTTTCTTCATTATCCACCCTAATTCATCAAGACTGCAAACTTAAATGTAAAGGTCTGAAGGGGTAAATGGTTATTTATTTATTTATTTATCAATACCTTAAAACAGCGGGACACCTGTCGACAACTTCCGGGTGAAATTGGAGGGCGCGCAAATCAAATAAATAATCAAAGAAATGATGGGTATTAAACATCTAGGTACATACAAGTGTCTTATATCAGTTAAAAGTTTAAATTATTGATAATCTAACCGCATTGTCCAATTTACAATAGGCTTTACAGCGAAAGCATGCCATGTGATTGTTTGAGGACGGCGTCCCACATCAAAATATTTTTCAAACAGCACAGGCTTCGTAAAATCACAAATAACGATTAAATATGAACTTTTATTCAATATTCCATTGTTATTTATATCCCAGAAAATCAGTTTAGTTGGCGCCATCGATTTGAGTAATCCACTCATTCAACATGCAGAGAAAGGAATTTTAAAAAACGCTAAACTTTGTTGAAACAAGTCAAACTATGTTTCTATTGAATCCTCAGGTACCCTAAAATATGTGTATATGTATGTTCAATAGAAAAAATTAGCAAGTGTGCGTTCTCTTCGTCGCGCGCCACCAGACTGATTTCCAACTCTGACTCCCAGTACCAAAACTCAAAATTCTTCCTCATTTGGGAACAAACAAGCCTGAAACATTGAACAAAGACACTTGTTGATATCTAGTGGAAGCCATAGGAATTGCAATCTGGGAGCTGGAATTGCGTAGGACTCATAACTTTCCATTGAAAGAGCATGGGCTCTCTTTGGATTTTCTCCTACCACATCAATTGTGTTATAGTCTCATACATTATTTTAACATTTCTACAAACTTTAGAGTGTTTTCTATCCAATGGTACCAATTATATGCACATCCTGGCTTCTGGGCCTGAGAAACGGGCAGTTTACTTTGGGCACGTCAGTGAGACAGGAAGTGGAGAAAAGTAGACCCTAGCCTGAAGAAGTTTTGAGACCAAAAAATATGTTGCTTAAGAGATTTCATAGGTATGCTGCAATACTGTAAAGGCATCAGCATGCTTCAGTTCGGCTGGTGCCTAGCCAAACTCGGCTAGCCAAACTGAACAAGTGTGCTTGCATACTCCCTTAAAAAACCCTCGCTTGAAAAATAAGAAAAAAGCGGCAATAGTACTGTTTGTCCATTTTGAAACGCCATAGCCAGTATATGCTTCCTGAAAATAGTTTGAATTAATCTAACATAACTCAAGAAATATGTCATTGATTTTGACGTTTTTGCTAAATAGATCTTAGTCAGGTTTGGTGCAGTATTTTTCAATGAAAAAAAATAGCATGAAAACAAGTAATCTCTCATTGAATGACAACAAAGACTTTATTGAGGAACCCCTACTGTTGACCAATCACCGACGAAGGGGCGTAGACTTCGGTTCCAAACTTCAGCTTGCCTCCAGAAAAATGTTGTGTGCCACCAAAACCCACTTTTTTTTCCCCACATCCATGGGCTTATTAACACTAAATAAAACAATGACATTATTAATAAAACATTATTTTTGTTTCAACAATGGCAATGCTATCTATTCTCTATTGGAATTTGAAAGGCCAAAACTGTCCTATTAAACATTCCAGTTTTCTTGATATCCTAGCAAGAAATCAGGTTGATACAGCAATGCAACACACATGATTCAAAAGGACGGACATAGAAAAGAGAACCATTTGTTCAAACTGACTGCTTTTTCATAAGCCCCAAACATAACTAAAGGTGTAATCATTATGATACATAAGAAACTAAAAAGGATCATCTTGGTTAAAGGTGGAGATCAAGAATGCATTATCCCTTTATTTATGGATAGAAAATGGCCTTTATTAATGTGTATGCTCCAAATTCATATGATCCTTGATTGTCTGAACACCATATTATTAGAATTTAATTTAATTCCATCTGGTTATTGGGACAGACATGAATGCCATTTTGGACATGTGGGACAACTTTAATAAAAACCAAATATACAATCCATATGCAACCAAGGCTCTCCAGCATATACTCTCTGGTTAGAATCTCATTGATGTCTGGTGAGTACATCATTTTAAAACAAAAGAGTACAATTCAGAGGGGTTGGGTTAAATGCGAATGACAAATTTCAGTTGTACAACGGACTAGGTACCCTTTCCTTTTTCTTTTCCTTTCTACTGAAACAGGCATAAATCATTCTCACAAATCGATTTCATACAATTATCTGCATCTGTAATTTATTTAATTAAGAAAATGGACATTAGGCATATGCGCTTGTCTGACCACCACACTTACTACTGCCAACTTCAAATCTATGAATCTCCTAAAAGAGCCACAAGATGGTTTCAACATTTCAGTACTACAAAAGCCTACATTCTGTGATCAATTTAAAATTGAACAACATTCTATGGGATGCCACCAAAGGTTTTATTAAAAGAATGCAACCGCATTTGTATCTGGGTTAAATAAATCACAATTAAAGGAAATATATTTGGAAATGTTGTGTTAGAACGTTTTCAACAAACACTCTTTTCAGACCAGGTAGCTATTACGCTTTCCAAAGTCAAGACAAAACTTCATTTATTGATACGACGGAGAGCATAATTTGCCATCCATCATATAAGACTCAACCATTACTTCCATGGTAATCATCCCAGTCGTTTACTGGCCAACAAGCTACGCAGGAATGATCAATTAGCTGATATAGCAACTATTGCATCTAAAACAGGGGAATTATGATCAGAACTCAGATTAATCCATCACAGATTCTCCCGCTTCTATAAAGAACTGTACACAACTGATTTTAAATCTACACCAAGCAAGACTAAGTCATTTATAAGATAATGAAGAACTCTTCTTCTATCATCAGGGCATTGGATATCATGAAAAAAGGCTAATCACCTGGATGGGACAGTATTCCTCCTGAGGTCTATTTAACATGTTGGAATCAATTAGGTCCACACTATTGCTCGTAATTATTTATACAGCCATTCACGAAGGTTCATTTGGGAGAAATGTGTATACAGGACTAATTTAGCTTTTATTTAAAAAAGGTGTTCTCACTATTGCTCCCTTTCTTTGATACACACATATATTAAACTGTTTTCTAAAATGTTGTTGTCCCATCTCGAGACTTACCCAAATTGGTTCAAAGCGAGTTTGTTAAAAAGTGTTTATCCTCAGATAACCTCTGTCGACTATTACATATCTTAGATGCTTCATCAGAAACAACAGCTCCTTGGGCTGTATTATCTCTCCACGCAGAAAAAGCTTTCGATAGACTAGAATGGTCATATCTCTGGTCGGTCTTGGAACATATGGGAATTGGCTCCAATTTCATTAGTATGATTGAAATACTATATGCCAATCCCTCAGCCATAGTTATAACAGACAATATCTGTTCTGCTTCGTTCAGAATCATTAGAAGCAGCAGACAAGGCGATCCAATTTTGCCTCTGTTATTCTTACTATCCATGGAACCCCTGGCCCAGGCAATTGGTCTATCAACGGAAATAACGTCCTTAAAATCTGATCACTTCATCTCATTATGCGCAGACAATATTTTTTACTTTATCCAGCCAATGTATCTCAATTGTCCCAAAACAAATTGAAACTCATGGATAAATTCAGCTTAATCTCAAGCTATAAAATGTCTCTACCCAAATCATCCCTACTGCCTCTCAAGACTACAATGGATGACTCCATTTCTACTTATGGAATCCCAATTGTTAAAAAAAAAAAGAAAATGTAAATTTCCTTCCTTAGATAAAACCATTGCCAGAACTTTAACAGAACGCTCAAATCAATTCAATCCAACCTCAGTAGATGGAATAATATCCCAGTTTCTTTAACTGACAGAATATCTATTGTCAAAATGAATATATTGCCAAGGCTGAATTTCTGTAGTTCAATGCTTCCCATGACTTCTCCTTCTGGCTATTGGGATAAAATTCACAGTGCTGTTTCAAAATGTATATGGGAAGGTAAATGGTCCCGGATACAATTAACACATTTACAAAGAGGGAAATACGTGGGAGGACTATCCGTATCAAACTGTAAATTGTATTTCTAGCTACTAGCATTTCGCCCCATCTGCAAAATTGAAAAAAAATGTAACTGGAATCAAAATGTCATGCCTATACTCTAATGTGTTACATATTAGATCTTGCGATCTGGAGGGTGGCCTTTTGCATCACCCCAATGGTCCAAATATGGAATTCGTACCCTTATCAATATCATGGTGGTAATGGTTTGAGATCATTCTAAGATTTGAACGACACACACATTACCAGGCAACTCCTTCTTTTCTATATTTACAACTATGGAAAGCCAACTACCATCCAATAATGGGATTTATAAATAGAGTATCTGTGCTCCCGAAAGGACTGATCTCAGATAATATGTATTATTATGTATTATTATTATTCTGAGCTAGCCATTACAAAACCGTAGTCCACAAATCTGATTGAATCTCAACAACCTTTTAACTGGAACAGAGTATGGAGAAATATTAACTTGGCATCCCGTAATCTGAACCAACAATTTATACATTTTAAGTTTGTTCACAGACTGTATTTAACACAAAGGAAACATTTTACGATTAAATTGGCACCAACTCCCTATCTGTTCCCTGCATCCCCTACATCAGGTAGGCACATTCCTTCATATGATGTGGGATTGCCCTGCAGTTGAATGCTTCTGGGGCAAAATTACTAAATGAATTTCAAAGTGCATGAATTTAAATATTCAATGCTTTGCTTCTATTATGTTACTTAACGACGATAGTCCCTTGAAACTCTCCATCAATCAGAGAAGATTACTGCTGGCACACAGCACTCACTCTCTCCCATTTAACCAGTGCATACAGTTACTACTAGATGTTATAATATCAGAATTATCGACAGCGAAAATGAATGGTGCTAGTCAAGGAACAACTGAGGCCTGGACAAAAATACGTGACTCTGTAAAGAACAATATAATGCGCTGGGGTTTTATATGTAGGTATTTCTTTGATTGTTTTTTGGTACCTGTAAACCCCACTCGGAAAAAATAAACTAAATGAAAAATGTGTCAAAAAAAACATTCAGTTGCTGGGGTCAGGATTGTGAAATGCCAGTTTCCAGACTTAGCTTACTGAGAAGTGAACCAAGCATTGCCAGAGTTTCTATCTTATGACATGGCTGTTTATTTGACTGTGTTTACAAATGACACAGGCATAAGCTCCAACATGGGAAATGTATTGTAGCGCAATTACACCCACCGATAAGTGCACAAATACAGAGCTCTGACAACTAAAGGAGCAAAGCACATTAATGCCAAGCCTCCTCAGACTCTCGCTTACATCATGAGCTACCAGATGACAAGACATGATCTTCCACTTTCAACAGCTGTCCCATTCCAATTCAGATGAGCACATATTGATTAACTTTTGTTAGCATGTAGGATTCTTGTTCAGATATTTGTATATTGTTTGTTTGATTGATTTAGGATGTATAAAGAGCTGGCAATTTACACAAATCTTCATATTAATCGATTATACCCAACAGTCAAATGATCATCCTAACTCTGCTTTAACCCTGATTTCCTCTATATCTTGAAATGTGAAGATGCTAGAAGGAGCAGAAAGAGATGGGTCAAGGCATTAGAGCCTCTTTCTCTCGCCTTTGATTTATAGTCGAAGAGCAGATGCCACAAAAGCGCAATGAAACCATCCTTCTTGTCAGAGAGCCGCGTCACCGGTGCCCTGTGTCTGAGGGGTCTCCTCTCTGAGTGGGAATCACACACACACACACACACACACACACACACACACACACACACACACACACACACACACACACACACACACACACACACACACACACACACACACACACACACACACACACACACACACACACACACACACACACACACACACACACACACAGCCTTGTGGCAGTGAGAGACGAGAGAGGGAGAGCGACATGGAGTCCAATTACCTCCCAAGGGGAGCAGAACAGGAGATTCAATACGTCCCAAAGATTGTGTAAGGGTTGCACAATAGATAGGACACTGATCCAGTAAAAAGGGACTATTTGTTTACAGATCATTGAGCATTATGCCATTGACTTATAGGGTGATTTATGATTCATAAACAAATCAAATGGCCAAACTGTGTACATAATTATTGGCTGTGAATCAAAGGATAAGTGAACAGCGGTTTCATTTATGTTGATTAAGGCATAAACTTTATCAATACCTAGAGTTTAGCTGAAGAGGTTTCACCTTTTGAGAGGATGAACAGCAGTGGCAATGTGTCAATTCACAATAGAAAGCTTTCATTGTGCTAAACCTGTGACCTTTGCTAAAATTAGGTAGTGCCATTGGTCATGCTCTTTCTGTGAAATGTTGCACACGAGCCACTTATAATGGGATGACTAAACATACCGTATGTCAATCTATTATTTATAGATGTAACAGGACGCTCACCCATGTAAGACCTAATTGAGATACGACCCCCTCACATTGAGATCCCTTTGACTCAGGGTAGAGAGTCAAGGCGTTTTGGGAGTGGCGCCTTTAAGCATCCAACTTTTCGAATGACAATACCAGTAGAATGTATTTTTTAAGCACATTTCTACAGTGGGGTAAAGACATTTGAATTCAATCACTTGATAGCACCCCTTTAATTTGAATGAAACCCTCCATACGTATTTGCCCATGCCAAACCAAGAGATAAAGCTGCTCAAAGTTCACCTACTGTATTTTGCATATACCACCATACAATGAGACATCCATGTCTTTCTCATTGGAAAATAGATTGATTGAAAAACTTTTTTTTCATATACGTTTTGTCATATTTTTACCTTCAACGTCAATTTTTTTTTTTAAATTGGAAACTCCGATTTTTCATATTTACAGATGTTGTAGCTTAGACCCTATTTTACATCATCTGAGGTGTTTGTGTTGTGTCTGCCATCGGTTGAGACACAACATGCTTTTGAATACAGGGTGGCTGATAAATGTACTAAAATTGGAATAAAATCGAAATGACAACTTCCAAATGGTACCACAAAGATGGGTAGATGTCTAAACATCAGATAATGTAGCCTTGAATGCAATTATGTGTGGTTTAAATTATACTGTCAATCCTCCATAGGAAACCTATTGAAATCATAGAAATATAGATTTAAGTTGAAATTGGACGGTGGGTGGGTGGACTGGTGGCTATCTTTGTGGTTGTAATTAGAAGTTACAATTTCAATTCAATTTCAATGGTGTACCAGCTAAATTACAGAGGTCTGAGGGGATATATCCATTCTATTAATTATATTTCTATGAATGAAATGACACCCAAGAGCATGTTGTGTCTCAACCGATGGCGGGCACAAAACAAAAACCTCAGATGATGTAAAGTAGGGTCAAAGCAACAACAAATATGATTAGAACTATTTTATTTTTAAAGAAATTATAAAATCGTTTGACAACCCTGTTTGTAGGTGTTTAAGTGATATCAAATTCAACCATTAATATTTTCCAATGATGGAGACATGGATGTCTCATGGTATGGTGGGGTATGCAAAACGGGTCAACTTTGAACACCTTTATCTCCTGAATGTTTTGGCAAAAGTCACTTTCTGACCTCTTCTTCCATTGGCAAACATGTACGAAAAGTTTTGTTTAAATCAAAATGGATTCATCCAACGAGTATAGTTGACAGGCATTGACAGTAACATTTTCACTCTCCTGCATTTGATGTCTTATTTCCCTAATCAAGTCTATTTGAGTTTCAATACTCACAGCTACCACCAGCAAGACATTAATAGAAACTTTATGGGTAATGGGCTTTTTCCGTTAATGCACCAGTGTGTCGCCAGTGATTATGTTAATGTGAGTTCTAGTGTTATTTTTTGGGAACTGTGTTTCCATATAGCTAGGGCTGTAACGAGTGTGCTCAGAGTTGGGAAGCAAGTTCAGGGAGTGAGTGTTTTAATAAATAAACGTAATATATAACAAAACAAGAAAACACATACAACACAGACATGACACAGAAACAGAAACAATGACGCCTGGGGTGTCACACCTGCTCCTGCCACACCCCCTAGTGGTCATCCGGTGTCTGCTTGACCTGCAGCCATTCCCCCAGTACACTCTCTCCCCCCCTCCCTTTATGTTTGTGTGGTTGGAGATAGGTTTGCGGGAGTCAGAGCAGATCCCTACCAGCTACAACTCGTTCCATTATCAAGACCTCTACAAATACTCAGTTCTGCCACTTCCACTCTGCCAGATCGTAATCTCTGCTCAGTCAGTTTAAGCTTCTAGCCATTATTATTATTCAAGATCCTGTTACCCTGCTGTACCTGCTTCCCTGAGTGACGCTGTTTATCCTCTCACTGCAGTTTTGGCGCCCTGATTCTGTCTCCTGTTCCACATCTCACCACCCTGCTACTCTGTTCTGGACTCAACATCACTCCCTTGGATTCCCCTCTGGACCTGTTTATCCTGTCCCAACCTAGCTCACTCCAACTTCAGCCTCCACATCTGGTTTCCCACAACTCATCCGAACTTCCCTGTATCTGCACTTCATCTCTCCCTGTTACAATAAATATATTGGTTCATTCATCCCTGTTTTCTGGTCTGAGTCTGCTCTTGGGTTCCCCTGTGCTGCTCCGCTTAACATGGGGAAGGAACCAAAGGGAGTGACATATATAGGGAAGGTAATCAGGGAAGTGATGGAGTCCAGGTGAGTCTGATGACACGCAGGTGCACGTAACGATGGTGACAGGTGTGTGCCGTAATGAGCAGCCTGGTGACCTAGAGGCCAGAGAGGGAGCACACGTGACAAGGGTTGACACTAGGGAGTTTTGAAGAGCAGAATGAACAATCTCTGCAACATCAGGACAGTTATTTGTGAGAAGGTGTTAACTGTGACATTCAACAATCTAGGGTTGGCTGAGGTTGAGCTGTAGCAGAGTGGGTGTGTGCAGTTAAAATTGACAAAAGAAACACATTTATTTCCACAAGGCTGTGGGGTGAGACAGGGATGCAGTATGAGCCCCACCATCTTAAACATATATATCAATGAATTGGCGAGGGCACTAGAACAGTTTGCAGCACCCGGCCTCACCCTGCTAGAATCTGAAGTCAAATGTCTACTGTTTGCTGATCTGGTACTTCTGTCCCCAACCAGGGAGGGCCTACAGCAGCACCTAGATCTTCTGCACAAATTCTGTCATCCCTGGGCCCTGACAGTAAATCTCAGCAAGACAAAAATAATAGTGTTCCAAAAAAGGTCCACTTGCCAGGACCACAAATTCAATCTAGACATCGTTGCCCTAGAGCACATAAAACATATCTATCTCGGCATAAACATCAGCACCGCAGGTAACTTCCACAAAGCTGTGAACGATTTGAGAGACTAGATAATAAGGGCCTTCTACGCCATCAAAAGGAACATAAAATTCAACATCAAAATCCAGGAAAGAGCTGTTAAAATCTACAACCACCTAAAAGTAAGCGATTCTCACACCTTTCATAACAAAGCCACCCCCTATAGAGAGAGATTAACCTAGAGAAGAGCCCCCTAAGCAAGATGGTCCTGGGGCTCTATTCACAAACAGACCTCACAGAGCCCCAGGATAGCAACAAAAACATAATTAGACATAACCAAATCATGAGAAAACAAAAAGATAATTACACATTGGAAACAATTTACCAAAAAACAGTGCAAACTGGAATGCTATTTGGCCCTAAGCAGAGTACACAGTGGCAGAATACATAACCACAGTGACTGATCCAAAACTAAGGAAAGCTTTGACTAGTGGTCCTTCTGTAGCTCAGTTGGTAGAGCATGGCGCTTGTAACGCCATGGTAGTGGGTTCGATCCCCGGGACCACCCATACGTAGAATGTATGCACACATGACTGTAAGTCGCTTTGGATAAAAGCGTCTGCTAAATGGCATATATAAAGACTTAGTGAGCATAGCCTTGCTATTGAGAGGCCGCCATAGGCAGACATGGCTCTCAAGAGAAGACAGGCCATGTGCTCACTGCCCACAAAATGAGGTGAAAACTGAGCTGCACTTCCTAACCTCCTGCCAAATATATGACCATATTAGAGACACGTATTTCCCTAAGATTACACAGACCGACAAAGAATTTGAAAACCAATTAAATGTGGATAAACTTCCATATCTATTGGTGTGAAGTATCATAGTCTGCCATCACAGCAGCAAGATTTGTGACCTGTTGCCTCAAGAAAAGGGCAACCTGTCACGGATCCCTCCGGAACTTTCATTACGCACACCTGGCCCCTATTCCCAGTGATTAGTAAGTGTATAAGTGTGTCCTTGGTTTACCATTGTCCTGTCGATTATTGTTACAATGTCCGTTGGTTGTGTGAGTACCTGCGCCGTGTGTTTTGGCTTTCGTGCCATTGTGGATTGCGCAGATGATTACGGGTCTCGTCCCGTGTGTTAATCAGTGTGCGCGCGTGTTATTTATTTGAGGTATTCCTCGCTCTTTTGTTTGGGTTCCTACCCTGTGTTGTGTATAGTGTTTGTTTGGTCTTCGTCCCCGTGCCTTTACACAGCACGTCGTAATTTGGGTGTAATAAAAAAACTTATTACGCATTCTGGCGCCTGTCTCCCAAATCATTCATACCAATGTGACACAACCAGAGAAGATTTATTTTTCCTTTTGCATTTGAACTATTTGCACATCGTTACCTTGCCATAATATGACTTTTGAAAATGTCTCTATTACTTTGAAACTTTTGTGAGTGTAATGATCTATTGTTTATTTCACTTTTGTTTATTATCTATTTCACTTGCTTTGGCAATGCACACCCATTTCCCTTCCCAATAAAGCACTTTGAATTAAATTACATTGAATTGTGGTACGTAATCTTGCTTGAGGCCTGATTCATGCTTTCCTTCAGAGCTAATGCCTATAGGCTTTAGCTCAATGGTCTAACATAGTCTTACGTCATGTGGATAACCTGGGTTCAAAACCTAGTTGGTCTTATGAACACCCACCCCGACGGTGTTGAACCCATAATGTTGAGTAGATTAGTGTAATGCGGAGTTAGACCGGGCTGTGAGAAACCACCTTAAGGGTCTTGAGCCCATTATGTTGATTCGATTAGTGTAGTGTTAATTGAAGCTGAGCTGAGCAGTGAGCAGTGATCACACACCTTGAGGGTCTTGTTGTGCCTCTGGAGCTCCCTGCAGAGGCCCTCCAGTTTGCTGCGGGCCAGGATGGCTCTGCTGTGCTCGTACTGGAGCTGGTCCCTCTCCTTCCCCACGTGGCCCTGCTTCTTCTGCAGGAACCTCAGCTGCTTCTGTTCCCCACGACGCTCCTCCAGCTGTGGACCGTGCAGACAGATGTGCTATATATATTACACTGGATCACAGCCTCTGCCCTCTGTACAGACTTGGGCTCTTTAAGCTGCTTTTGGCTAACAACCAGCTAGGTGACTAAAAGCAGAAAGAATGCCCGAAGAGGATTTGGTATGGCTGGGTGGGTGTATATGGATGAGTATATATTTGTTTAATCTCGACACCCAACATCTGTTTATACGTTCTGTTTCCTTTTCCTGGTGATACTATGAACTGTATATTAGGATGGCCCAAGGAACTATCCATTTGTTAAACATGAAACTGACTGCGAGAGCCGATGTCTTTGATAATATTATTCATAATGCATAGTGTTCTTGATATCTCTGTCGAGGAATTAGAGAGCCATGTTATAGCTAGCTGTATCACATGGCATATGACCTTGTGTTCGGGATTTGCTTTTGCTGCCGGAGGCGAAGAATATTTAGGTCATCACGGTATGAGGCTGAACCCCTTCCAAGATCTCACCAGGCACTCTCTGTTTTCCCCGTTGATTCATTTGTGTGTTTGTATTTGTTTCCTTTTAACTTTCGCTCGCCTGTTTTATTGCCGCTGGTTACTGCTGTGCTGAAGGACTCTACTCTCTGGTGTGCTGATAGAGGGGAGAAGAGAACACTCACCAGTTCGGCATACTTCTTGAGGAGAGCATCCAATTTCTCCTGTGGTGTGTGCAGCTTGTTCAAACTTTGCATTAGTAGCGTGCCCTCCTTTCCTGTGTGGATAGAGATAAATCATGTAATGTTTGTTTCTGTAGGACTGATATTTAAAAAAAAAGAAGGATGGAAAAAGCCCACCAGGGATAATTCTATACATTTCTTCAAAATAAATACTCTTCAGAAGCAATTTCCTCAGCATGAAAGCCATTGCTTCTTGACAACTATGGCTTTGGAAAAGCAAATCAAATCAAATTGCTGAAAATGTGAAAGGAAGATGTTTATAACCCTCCGTTGCTGGCCCGGTTTCATGTTGTGGCAAAGAAACCAACTGTCTGCTGTTGCTTAGAAAATACATGTTTGTGTTGCTTCTGCCCAGGACTTGTGTAACCTGTCCTCAAAACAGAATCTGACCATGGGGCACAACATTGCTGTCATGGTAAGATACAGTAACAGCATGACTCTGCTATTTAGTCTACTCTTCCCTTTGTGAAAATGTGATGATGAATGGGATTAAGTGTAAACTGACATGCACTTTGTCTTAGATTGGAAGGGAAGTTGTTTAGTTGTGACGAGAATATTTCCTCTGGACTCTCTCATCAGCACACTGCTCTGTCTATGCCCTCACAGCAACTGCTGTCACACAACAGATTACAGCACAGCTGTGTCGAAAAACAACGTCATTCTCCTGCTGAATGCAAAGGCTAAGTGAAGACATGACTATATGTTTTCAATATAAATCACTGTGGATGTTGTCTTTAAAAGCAAAACTGCACAATACAAATAATACATGAGAGAAACAAAACAAAACAGTGACACTAAAACCACTGACCTAAGGCTTTCTGCAACTTCTTTGTATCCTTGTCGGTGCTGGCATCCTTGGTGGCTGTGACTTCATCACCTTGCTCTCTGCTGGCCTCCTCGTCCACCTCCTCCGTTTCCAGGACGATGCACTGTTTCTCCATCAGGCTGGCTGCGGAGCCATAGGTGCTGATGATCTCCTCCAGCTGACGACCAAACTCCTCCATGGGGTCCATGTGCTGGGCCTCCTGGGCCTGGGGTGGAGGGACCTGGGTCTCTGTGGTGACTGGGGACTGTGGTGGAGTCACCCTGGTCTGGGCTGGAATGACCTCTGCAGCAGACTGGACATCGGTCTCCATTTTCACAAATGTGGCTGAGAGGGGACGGAGACGTTAGATACTAGTACCCATGTGGCAGATACATAGAAACAGTGTAAAACAAACAAACTGAAAAGTATACTAATCAATGGCACCTGTGTACCACCTGCCATCTACATCTATAACCAAATCGCCAAACTGCAATATATTTTTGATAGACTAAAAGGTCAACTATATTTGAAAGAAATCTCATATATTTAATGTCTAATGTTTCATCTGATGTTCAAGCTCCTGTTCATCCTCATACTAGTTAGAGTATTACTTCCAAGCAAAGTAACTTTCAGTCTGATGCATGTGGTACAAATCACTAGGGGTGGTGAAAAATAGCACAAAACCCAGTAGCCTGTCAGGAGTCAGGACACAATACCACTGTGAGGATTTAAATCTGCCCTGTCACAAATAGACATCAGACCCACCAGGCTCCCTTCCCACTTCTCCCTTTCATTTAATATGGAATGAACTTAAAGTATCCAGAGGTTGTTTATCCCCCAGCTCTATTGCAACATGATTGCCCCCTGCTTATCAGGATAAAATTATCCCTAGTCCCCCTCTGCAGCCCTCTTCCCCCCTCCTTGCTTCCAGCGGGCAGGCACATGGCACCTGTTATGAGGCTTCACTCTATTTTAGGAGCCTCTAAATATGGTCAAGCTATTTCGTATTCTAGACACGTATCTACTGATGTCAATGACGGTGCTTTTACGTAGAAGTGAGAAAAACAAAGTTGACATTTTGTTCTGAATGTCTGCATTCATTCTTGGTTAGCTGTTCTAACACCTGATGAGATTACACATCTTTTCTAAACGACCGTGTGTTTCAGTTGATCATTTGGAACAGCTAATCACCTCCTCTGATAATGTTGAATTAAGAACGCACATCAAAAAACACTTGTCATCAGTGTTTGAATAATTTAGTGTGACTTAAGGCCAAATCAACTTGGCAGAAAACTTCCCTACCAAATCAATGCACCACCATGGTACAGAACAGTAACGCCAAGAAACTTTGTCACCACATATCATGAAGCAGGTTTAAAAAAATATTTTTTTACCAACCATCATCTCTAAACAGTCCAGGAACACTTAGCACTAAGACCAACAGAAACTCAAACTTAACATGTCATTTCTGTACCTGAAAAGTATGTAAAATAGTATGGGACAGCCACTTACCAGGTCCAGCGGGGAGAGAGAAGTGAAATGGGTCCAACAGTGACTGAGACAACAACTGTGACAGGCAAGCCCCTTAAAATAACTTCCTGCAACTCAACTCGGCTCACACCAAGAGGATGTCGGCCCATCGAGGGGTGGAGGGGGGGTACAATAATAGCCTTTCTGATCAGGCTTTCCAGGAGGGCAGCGTCGAGGACCACCCTTGACTGTCCTTTCTGGAATCTCCAGGGGCTGTTTTTAAATAGATGTTTGGTGTAGGTCTACAGTACACGTTTAGATTGTCTGGTTATTATACCTCTTGTTTAGGGCACAGAGTTTTTCCTGACCATATCACATGACTACGAAATACTCTGGACCCTGGATAGCTTATAAGTAGCGCCCAGTTTTTTTCTGGTCATGTCATGTGGCCAGGATAACCCCCTGGCCCTAGTTAAAGCTCATGTTGTGTTGTGACAGCTGTAAAAATGGTAATGTCTCATCATGTTATGTTGAAGTTTTTTATAGAGCTGTTTGTAGGACTCATAAAATCTATACACATTTCATTCCATGGAATATGTGAATGTTAGCTATCAAAACTTACAAGAGGCAGCCAAAATGGCACTTGGCCATTTAAATGACCTCTTTTTAATTAAAACTTTATTGAATGACTCGCTATGATGAGCATTTAACTGCTCCAGAGTGCATTTTGTTACTGCACTGGCTCCCTGATTTACCACCAGCTGCAGTACTACTTCAACTTCTTGCCAAGTCATAAATGTTAATTATTTAACTTCATGGATTTCATGTGGAAGCTTTTCCTCTGCCCCATCTATTTCATAGGTCAACACTGAACTGTTTATTTAAAATTAATTGTATGTAGCTACTGACCCCAAACCCTCTATATGGTCAAACTTAAATGACTGGCTAAACATATCTGATTGGTGTGGATTGAGCAGGAGAATATGTTGAATCCCACTGCTAGACTGGGTGTGGGGGATGGGGTGCTGTCTCTGTTTCAGCCGCTGTAAATTGGGGGTTGATAGTGAAAGCCATGGTTTATCTGTTGTAAAGTATCCTACTGCACTAACGTAGCTATCAGGAGAGAGCATCAGCGACTCAACCTAGACATTCATTCACATGTACTTTCTAAATGGGAGATAATTAATACAGCATTACTGATCTCATACTTTTTCTTAGTTGGGGATCCTTTAACACACAACACCATAGATAAACACTAATATTATGCCCACACATATACACACTTGAGTAAAAAATGTTGGGGTGTCTGTCCTTGCATTTGTAAGTTTGTCTGTAAATTTGAGAGTAGTTACATTGTCACAGCCTCGTCTGTCAGTTTCCAAACAGTGTTAGGGTCAGGTTTTGAAATGACAGATTTGGGCCTTTAAATGGTTCGGATCAAGTCTTCAACGAAAATCCATGCACACCTGTAAGCAAAATTAATCACTGAAAGCATTTAGCCTTTTTTAAGGACAGATAATTTTATTCCTTCTTCTAGACACTGTAAACATACAAATCAGGGGTTGTTTGCACACTTGACAAGGTGTTAATGGCACACAGACTGACCAGCAGAGCAGCATCTATGTTTTTTGGCACAAGGATACTCCTCGTCACTGTTATACGTCCCTGCCAACTGTCCCTAAGACAGTTCTGTGTCTATGATCGGGCTGAAGCCGAGGTATATTAAAGTAAATATTTAATGTTTATGGAAATACTATTTTTAATGTCCTTCTCTGTCATTCACTGTATATTTTATTTATTTGGGAGCCAAGAGAGCCTATCATTTTGTCTGAGTAAAATTAATATTTTCAAGGGTTTGCACAGCACACTTCACAAAGACAAGTGTCTCTATTGCTAAGCTACTGTATTGGTGTGTCAATTTGGTTTTCTATGGTCAAAGACAACAATTTCAGGATTCATTGCAATTGACTGATAACCTTTCAAGTCTTCCGAACATTTTCTTGCTAACAATTCAAGCTTCTTTTAAAGTGTCTCTTTTTCTGAGAATCTAATCCCTTTTCCCATATAAAAGGGATGACTGAATCAGAGATTTAAAAAAAAAAAGAAACTCAAGGACAATACAGGGTAGTATGCCTCTGGGATGAATGAATCTCTCTACCTTAATATTCAGTGAAAATCTCACATGGGACTCATCTTCCACACTTTCATTAGTCTCAAGTTTTGATTTAAGATGTGTTTAAAATTCGCTTCACATTTAGTCCCTGTAACAGATACATAAATTAGGAGTGAATCCTCACTATTATAACTTCCTTGGCTGAGAAACGGTTCAAGGTCTCATTAGACGGTGAGAAAGAGCTCAGCATATGAAGCTGCTGAACATTCGCCTGGTAAAGGTTGGACGCTTACAGCGTTACACCTCAGGGTTCATCTCATTGAGCACTTCCTTTTGGTTAAGTGTTTGGTTCCTCACGCTCCCTCTCAAAGAGAGACAGCTGGCTGCAAAGATCACCATTAAGGATCCATAAAAACAGGTATTATGGGCGGAAGAGTCCAAATGTAATTTCATAGTTCAAAGTGCTAAGTTTGTTATATTTATTACAGTTTGTCTAAATTAAATAGTATTAACTACTATCCTATATCTACTAGAAGTGTTACGTCGTCGGGTATTTTGAGGCTTTATGCATCACCAGTGGTAAGTCTCACCAGTAGTATTTCCTCACAACAACCCTAACTTTGAATCCATGTGAACCAAACTGTTGTCTGAATGTAAAAGGATAGTCCTGGGCAATTCCACTAACAGAATGATGCACATTTAGTTGAAGAACAGTACATTGGTGACTGTTATGTCATACTGTTACCAAACTTTGCATCTGCACTGTTCAAGTGAAATGTGTTTTTGTAAAGATGCCAGTGGAAACTGTTAAAAGTAGTCCTTGTGCATATAGTTGTACGGTTTATTTAGCTTTGCTGTCATTGGTTTTTGTTTTGACATACATTTTACAAGTGAAAAGAGTCGGAGTCTCAGCATCATTCTGCTACGGTGGAATTGCCCTCATTCTTTGGCCTGCAACTGTGCAAAAGTGGCAAAAGTGTGCAACAACAAATCCCACAAACTGAAAACACATGGAACGGATGCCAACACCCACAATGACACCATGATCACTTCAGTAATGCACTTCAGCTGCTTTATTCATGTTTGCAAATTAAAATAGAATAAATTAACAATTTTCTTCCAAAAAAAAAAATACTGTCAAACTTTCCTGGAAAGCTTCAACACAGTAGTATTGCCTTGTATCGCATACACTAAATAAGCACAGTGGTGTCAATTCTGAGGACTGATGAGAAACAAGACGCCCTGTGAAATTATACTCTTTACCTTGACAACATTCCACACTGTTTATTGTCCACACATGAAAGAGCAGGGGGGAGGGGTCGGATATTTAAGCGAAGGAGTATCCCTTTTCCAAAGACTCATTTTTTTTCTCTCTTTCTAAACAGACATTGTTCCCATTTAAGCATGGGGAAAATACCCACACATCACCCCCTCTGTTACTGAAGGATCCACATCTCTGCAAAGACATGTCCAGTCCTACCATTAACCTTCACAATATCAAAGAAAACCATGTTAACTCACAGTGCATCCTGGCTGTGATACAAGCAATGTTAAAAATACATTTGCAGCAGATGAGGAAATTAAAAAAACAAGCACAAGTTTCAGTTTTCCTCCATGGTAGACAAATCATTTTAAAGCACAGATATCTGGTAAGTATATGGCCACAACATTGTACAGTATAGTATTGTAGGGAACAATTACACAGTACTTGTCTACAAGCATGTTTCTTAACCACTTCGAGCATTTTGAATATGGTTCATTTGCAATTCATAATTATTCAACATTTTCTGTCATCCAAAATGTTTGAATGAGGCAGGAAAATAAATATACCAAGCGCGCTATTGTACGGCTTTATTCTCCTCCAGAGCTAGGCCTATTCAAATAAGCAGACACACTCTACTCATCTAAAAGGTTTTCTTGATTTCACATGTTCTGTTGTCCAACTAAAGCTAGAATCCTTAATTGAAACAATAACAAAGTGGGCACCCCCATTGTTTTGGTTTTTTTAAAAGCTGAGGAATGGGCCAAAAGAACCACTCTGAAATTCAGAGACATAGCTATTGGTGCGAGGACTGACCACCCATTATATCAAAATGATAGTTAACCATGCTGAGGCTATACAGTGTTTGTTTATATTAACATTGCTAACAAAAAAGGGCTTATATTTTTCCTTTGGGTGATGGGGTATCACAGTTGAACTAAGCTCATGAGGCATTTAGAAGTTATATTCTTCAAGAATCAATTATATATAATTTCTTAGTTAAGTTCTCCAAAAATTGATGTAGCAACTAAGGATTCTAGCTTGAAGTAATGATGCATAGCATGGATGTAAAGATTTGCCTTTCTGACAAAGATTCAATTGAGATTGTAGTGCATTCCTACATCAAACAAACTCATTTCCATTATATCTGCAATATAGGTCTATAACCCCAAAATATTTGAGGAATATATCATCTGGTATAGTACATGTTTGAATGGTTCTCCATTGGTATATTGCAGATCTTCTCTCTCAATGTTCGAGTTTAGGGGACAACAAGGAATGCTTTAAAGTCTGTTTGAGTAGATGACTGTATAAGTCCACTTAGTGAGATTTAACAACTCACTCGGCTTGGCTGTTGCTTACATACAAAGTCTGTCATGAAATCAAACTCGTTCTGTCCTAACCACAGCTCAGGTAGCTCCTTTATTCGGTCCAGCCCCATCTCAATGACCAGAGACATCAAGACCTCCTCATCAATAAAATCCGTGTCAATGACGTTGGGGGGCAGTATTGCTGCAGGCACATGATGCGCTTGTTGAGGCAAACTGGACGTGCTGTGTTTCGCGTTGCTGTCTCTGAACTGTTGTCCCGTCCCGTTAAGTTGATGATTCGCAGGATGCAAATCATGCATATAATGATGGTGAGAAGGGTGAGTATGGTGGCTGTAGTACTGCGTGTTGAGCTTTTGTAACTGCATACTTGCCGCGAGCTGTCCTTGAGTGGGGACGGCGGCGGCAGGTCCCACAAATTGAGAGCTGTAGCGCGCTCCGGGAGGCATGTTGCCGTTTGGGTGTCCAGCGTTTACATTCCCCACAGAATGCCGAATTCCGTGGTTAGCTGTTACATTGCCCCCTCCGTAGTGCAAATTATCTCCCATTATACCAGTAGTGTAGCCATGCTGCTGCTGTTGTTGCTGATGGTGTTGTGGGTTCGAGAACTGCCCCATGCCCATTCTGCGCGCTGGGTGGTGATGGTGGAGACCATTCACAGCTTCAGGGAATCGTCCATGGTTCATTGCCATCATGCGGTCTACCATTCCCCAAGCTGTCACAAATTAAAATACAAACATTTAATTTGCTTCGACTGGATAACAAAACAGGCTATCCAATAATTTACGCGCAATGAAAACGACTATCACCCAGTAAATAGTTTTGCAGATAAAGCCTCCAAATTATTATATTAAAACTACTTAGAAACAAATCCCATGCAAAACATTAATCTTAGACACTGTGTATGTATACAACGTAACTGCAGACTGAGTCACAATAAACAGAGCTGCAAGGTTGTATCAAATGTCTCCGTGACATTGTAATTACTTTCCTTTTTCAGTGAATCCATTTCCGCAGCTCACTCCACTACTCCAAAAACAAAACTCGTTTATTTACCTCTTTGACGGGATCCCTTGGATGTGGCTCCGCTGTCAGCACAAGGCGAGTGACTGTATCAGTCCAGTTTTTGCAATCACAACTCAGTGAATGGTGTGCATTCTGGAAATCAAGATGGTGTACTTTCAAACTCAGCTCAAAAAAATACAAAACTGTTTCAACCGCTCTCATCCAGTGCTGATATACAAGCAGTCAGGGGCGGAGCAACCGAATCTTGACTCTGACGAGACAAAAGTCTGGATTCAGGATCGCGCAAAACGTGGAGGAGAGTCTTCGCACAAAACGTCTCCCGCGTTCACAGCAGCAACACGGAGGCACACATTACCTCATTGCAGCTATTTCTGTTCAAGGCAAGAGTAGCAATACGTGGATTCACATTTCACAGCTTTGGAAAGATCAACATGCATAGAAGCTGTCCCTCACTTTTGCACATAGAGGTCAAAAATGACCTAATGGACAGAGTATAATCTATTTAGTCTTGTGGCAGAGGTCCAGACATTAACATGCATCAACTCATAAAACAATATAATTAGGATAAGCATAGGTGCATCCACAGTTGATCAACCTAAATGCAAATTAGATACAGGGAATTTCAAAAGTATTGGGATCGTGACAAGTTTTGTTGTTTTGGCTCTGTACTCCAGCCCTTTGCATCTGAAATGATACAAAACCAGGTGAACCGTTTAGAAATGACGTAGTCCCCCCCATTTTAGGGGACCAACATTCTTGGGACAAATTAATTTATATTTGTAT
The DNA here is from genome assembly GCF_021184085.1 of Oncorhynchus gorbuscha. Lineage (NCBI taxonomy): Eukaryota > Metazoa > Chordata > Actinopteri > Salmoniformes > Salmonidae > Oncorhynchus > Oncorhynchus gorbuscha. Next base: position 52,958,527 of record NC_060186.1, read on the forward strand.
TAAAGTAGTCAAACGTTTAATATTTGGTCCCATATTCCCCGCACAAAATACATTTTGGGGGTATGATATTGGTGCATCTATCTCTCACTATGGATAAAAATACCCTCTATAATCTGTCCTGGAAAAGTAGGCTATACGGAGGATATACAGTATACAGCCCTTTAACAGTCTACTAATTCATTTGCATGACTTAGTATTTTCAGTATTTACAAATGACATGTGAAGTGACATTAATCCACATTGAACAATGGAAATCTGTCCACTGCCCCCTGAGTCCTTGCACATTCCATGTTTTACACATATCCAAACGCTTCTGTGGACTTGCACTCTGCTTGTAGCAGTTGCCACCAGTGTCTTGAACAGCCAAACTTCTCCATGCTCTGTAAACAAACCTGATCACCTCAACCCCGATGATGCCCACTGCTGTACACAAACACATCTACCATGGCTTCTCATGAGAGTACAAAGCCAGCTCCATATTACACAAGGCTCTTAAAGTGTCCTGCCAATTACCTGTGTCACACTGGAGGCAAATTAGCAATGCATGATTGTACACAGCGTCTTCTTTGCAGAACAGTATGTAAATACTAAAGTGATGGCGGCTCATGCTTATGAGGATGGCATGATATCAGTGAATTTAAATTCATCTTGGAATTTGCTTGGGTGCAGCGTCATTTTAGCCTGGATATAACGTCGTAGAAATGTAATTCATACCTAGAATATAAAACCTCTACTCTGAGTCACCATCTCCAATGCTTTTGGATGTACCATATGACTTTTGTTTTCACCTCGTCATGACAGAGTGACTAACTGTTCTCTTGAGTTCTGTTGAGTGTGTCCGGAAACCGGTGGTGACAGAGAGTGAGGGGAGAGGAGCTCGGTATGTGAGTGCACTCAGCTGACTGTGTGAAAATGGACGGGGCTTGCGAGTGGAGCACACAGTGTGGAATGGGTGGATTCTGTTCCAGTTAGCCATGCTTGGTTAGAAAGCACGGCTCCTAGCTGGAGGGAAACTCTTTAACCATCGTGTGAGAAGTGAGAGCTAGGGTTTCGGAGACCCCGGCAGGCGGCGTCTTTGTGAAATGCCATTTGAGTCACAGATCTGGAAAGTGGCTGAGGGAAAATAGAAAACCCGTTTACACATTTAGGGTTGAATCGATGTTGTTTCCTCTATAGAAGCACCCAGGTCTCCATTGGCACTCTTCTTTTAAAAGTGAGCCCTAATAGTTATGCTACTCTATTGTCTCTGGCTACAACTTAAAAGGCATTTGTGATATTTCCAGTCTCTCACCACATTCCTCCAAGGGATGTTGCATATTCTGTTTGGCAAACAAACCACATGCATTTTACCACCTTAGTTGATATGACTGATATTATTATAAAGTAGAACCCACAATGGTGAACTATTGCCTCTCAGTCACCGTAGACTAATACATAATACCTGCAGTGCAGTTCTGTACATAATGGTAAAAGAGACTCTTAATGCCTGGCTTTTCCCCCCGGCCAGCCTGTGTCTTGTATACCCGTGCTTCTACCCTTTTGCTAATTGGTCTATCCTTTTCAAATGTACAGTTTTCTTCCCCTTTCCAACTCTTCAATGTGGAGGGACAATAGCATTCCTCGGTGGTTTAATCCCAACGTCATGCCTCACTCAACCCCAGTGGGGAATAGAACTAATGAGCCTACACCCACTAAACCATACAGTATGTTGGAAATCTACTGCACATTCGTGCCACTAGAAATCACTCGGGTGCTCTGGCTGGCTCTCTCTGTTTGAAAGGAAATGCAACCTGCTTTATTCATGTTTTAATGGACTGTTCACTGTTTAATTCATTGGGCATATTTTATTTCCCTTCCTCTTCATCCGTTGCAAACAAATATTAGACTCATAATCCACACCATCCCCCCTAAATCCACTGTAGTGTGACATTATACTCATCTCTTTAGAAGCCCCTGGGTTTTTATTTACTGCTGTGCAGTGCAACCAACCAACCAGTAAACCCATTGGGGCCATTATGATTTCAATGAATCAGAAAGTACTGCTTTATGCCTCTTAATAAATCAGAGAAAGAAGGTTGCAATCGTCTCCAATAGCACAATTCCATCATTAAGCACAGTAAACTAGTATCCAGCTGAGCCCTCTGGATAAGATTTCCATACAGCCAAGCGCTGTGTGGTTTTATCTAGGCCTGCACATCCAGGTGTTAAACCTCAGTCTTACAGGTATTAAGCTCTACTGTTGTGGTCTGTTCCGACTGCCCATATCCAGCTGTATTAAACCCACCTGAGGATACGGCCCTCCAAGGCACTTGATCAGTCTGAGGGCAACCAGGAGTAGACCGAATCATTGATTTGGTTGGGTTTAATGTGTGTGTGTTAGAGGGGGAAACTGTGTCCTCTCTGTGGGTCTGTGTGTGCATGCACGTGTCTTTAAATACAGATTTGAACACTTTGATGGATTTCGTTGATCAAAATATTGTTTTTTTCAAACCATGTTAATGTGTGTTTTATAAATATATTCTCACTAGATAATCTCTTCAACAAGGGACGTAAATGATGATAAATGTCAAAGATCATGAAGAGATGCCGTTCTAAAAGGCTGATTTGTAATCGTATGATCACAGGCTGGCAGAAAATTCCATTCTATTTCCCTTGAAATAATGGTACACGAGGGAGACTTCCCATTGGGTAAAAACTGGTTGAATCAACATTGTTTCCACATCAATTCAACACAAAAATTCAATGTGATTACATTGAATCAACGTGGATAACCAATTGGATTTGAAAAAAGTAATTAACATATGGAAACATTGGCCTTTTTTCACCCTACTTTTAACCCCAATTTTTTTTTCATGTTAAATTGACATTAGTTGAACTTGTCACGGTCGTCGTAACGATGAGACCAAGGCGCAGCGTGATTAGAATACAGCGTGATTAGAATACATTCTTCTTTTATTAACGAAAAACACGAAGAACACTTAAACAAACTAACCAAAAACAACAAACCGAAGGTGCCGCTATAAACAACTAGTGCTGACATGCAACTACACATAGACAATAACCCACAAAACCAAAATGGAAAATGGCAACCTAAATAGGATCCCCAATCAGAGACAACGATAAGCAGCTGTCTCTGATTGGGAACCAATTCAGGCCACCATAAACCTACATGTACCTGGACATACCAAAACCCCATAGATATATAAAAAACCCTAGACAAGACAAAAACACACATACCACCCTCGTCACACCCTGACCTAACCAAAATAATAAAGAAAACAAAGATAACTAAGGTCAGGTTGTGACAGAACTAACGTCTGTGCCGAGTGGGTTCTCATTATTACATAGTGAACAATATTGAACAGTCACTAAACAGTTACAACTCTCTAACCTCTTTACATGATATGCTTACAAGCAGCATAGCCAGCTCATTTGCTCTCGTTCGCAACCCGTTAGCTTCACTCCCTTGCGCGTAGCAAAAAAGTTAAAATATTAGCAAAGCTAAAGTACGTGATCAGCAACTCTGCTGTAGCAATATGAGTGCGTGGACACCACACTGCAAACATGTGAAGAAACAACTTTTATAAAATAATCTCTCTCAATTGGCCTGTGATGCTGCAGCACTTTCAACGATTGGGTGGCAGGGCTTCGCTTAAATGTCACATTACCGTTGCTACTTGCTACAGGCTGTAAAAGAGCCTGCTCTGTGTTTGTGCTACGTGGGCTGGCTGGCCACCTCTTCCTCTACAGAAAGGTTTTATTCTCTGGCTGGAGTGGCATAAACAAATAAGGGGCCAGATGCACCTGCCATAATCTGAGGTTAAATAGTAAGATGAAAGTGAAATTTGCCACGGCAAAGGGGCATAGCTAAGACAGCAGCACATGGATAAACCATGTCTCTCTCCCTCTACCTCTCTCTGTCTCTCAACATCAGGAAAACTGTCTGTCGGCCACAGAAATAACACTATGCATTTTTTATTGAGCCTCATGGGTGTGGTATATATTGTACATCCATGAATTATATATTATCTTTATTTCTTTATTAGCTGGCTGTCTCAAGTTCTTAGGAAACTTACTGTGGGAAAATATTGTACATGTTCAGATGACATATTCGCTTGTACTGCATTTAACAGCACCTTGTTGGTATTGGTGTACTCTACTTGTGACTTGTATTTATTGTTCAAGACTGAGACTATACATTATGGTTGAAGAACGTCAACCTACAGAAGCCTATATTTCTTTGAACCTTGGACTGCTTTCATTGCAACATGTTGGTTTGTTCACTACCTCACCCTTGTGTGTGTGTGTGTGTGTGGGGGGGGCACAGTCATTTAGCCTAGATATAAAATGTCAGCATTTGAAAATAGACACAACACGCTTTCAGTCATCTTTAGTTGCGTTGTGGATAAACATGCCCATTTGTATATGGACATAATGAGAGAGAAGAAGCGGCTTTGAGTCATTTTCTGTTCGCTCTAATTAAAGAGTGAGCTTGAATGTTGGATGGATCTGTATCTGGTGCTGTGGCTGAAAGGGCTTTAGTTTTTATAAAGCTCACAGCCACACAATACTTTAAAAACATTGATTGTTGTCTACTGGAATATAGCCTACCCTGTGCTGCTATTTGACTGTAAAATGTGAAACACACCATCTCTAGGTCCCTCATAGAGGAGGACTCTCCACTTGACTAGATGGATTATCGTCCTTCATCAAATGATTGTATTCACATATAGGAGTGTAAAGTAAACACATGGTCTTTTTACTCTCATAAACATACTGTACAATCAATGCCGTCACTTTTTGTTTTGGTGCACGGCTCCCCTCACCACCCATTTGTAAAGTCATTTACATACTTCGAGTCAACATGCATCAATCAAACAGAACTTGTTCCTATCTGTCCTTTCCTCTAAGTTAATTGTATCCCTCAGCTGACTGGTTCACTGCGTATTAATGTCATTTCATGCTATTCCACATTTCGGTGTGCATGCTGGCAGGCCAGAAGGTGTTTCTCTGTTGGGGTTTTGCAGCAAGGCTTTGCACTCCTTCCCATGAGGTCCCAGTCCCAGTCCCACCCCCGTGATATGAGCTCCGTGCTCTAAAACAGCCTGCAGGGTCAGGGGGGTCAGGCGCACCAGGAATGTGTGCATGTGACCACCACGCCGCACTATGTTCCTCTCTCTCTCTCTCTCTCTCTCTCTCTCTCTCTCTCTCTCTCTCTCTCTCTCTCTCTCTCTCTCTCCTCTCCCCCTCAGTGAGACGCGGCTGCTGGCTGGGGACTTTCATTTGTCTCATTATGTAAAGACAGGATGTTTACACTCTAGAGCCAATTCAACCCCAATGTTACCATAAATCAATTCACTTTGGGTTCGAGCTGGGCTCTGATCATGGACGAGCACAGGGAAGGCTTGAGGAGGAGTTTTGCAACACCTCTGCTCCGGATTGCTCCAGAGCTTTTTTATTATTAATGGGTTTATGTTGTTTGTTGATGGCATCATTATGGCGGTCCCCCTCCTGTGCTTGTCCTTGCTGTGTTGGGCTGTCAAAGGAGGATCTGAGGGAGAGAGCACTTAATACTTGCATGTGATTTTATATCCGCACAGGGAAAAACTACAAAGATCCTGTGGAGATAGAAAACTGGGAGTTTATTGTGGATTAAGAGCGTTATGTGATTCCTACCTCCCCTGGATTGGATCACTTATTATGTCAATTACTCGGAGTCAGCTACTTCTCTAATGATAAGCATGCTGCCATCGCCCTTCCTTTGTGCTGAAGTATTAGTTCCTTTTCAATGTCCTCTTCTCCCTCTTTCCCCATTTTGAAATAGCTTATTGCATTTCAGATACAGCATTCAAGACAGAATATGTCAACTACTGACTACCACAAGTAAATATATTTGGGGTTATTCTCACATTTTGGTCTCACATGAATGTAAGATGAACACTTGCAGCACATCTATACAAGTACAGAAAACAATCTGTGGCAAATAAACAAACGGTGTTTGGATCATGTCTTCCTGTTACTACGTGACTGTGATGCTGTCTGATGGCTGTGTGACTCAGCGTAGCCAAACGATCGTGGAATCCCAACAGACGGGCAAGACCCGTCCTGTGCTCGATTCACACTGGCATAACAGAACTGCAGGGTCAACACCAGAATTCCACATGGCTTGACAAATTGGACTGCGCGGTCTGTGAGATTGTGGCACAGCCTGTATTGTGCAGTTGTTACCTCACACTACTAGTGCTATTTCAGAAAACTCACTTAGCTCAGGCACTAGATTTATTTTTGATCTATGTATGTATGTAATGTTGGGTAGCACTTTATGATAACTCCACGTAATAAAGGATTTATAATGTACATAGTTTGTTAATAATTTATGAATCATTACTCCATTCATAAGATGTTGAATATAGGTCCTTATAAACCATTTAATCATTATTTAAGTCTTTTTGTGTGGCCTCATCTAAAGTGTGGGCTATTTATACTTTATAAATACTTTATAAGGTTGATTTTGCCAAAACGGGCAATTTTGGATGTTAAATGAAACCTCTTCAAACCGCTTTGTATCTACCTGAATATTTTCTTCACTCTGTCTGGAATCAAGATTTAATAGTGGTTGAGACCGTACTCTTGAAGAATATAAACATTTTGGTCAGTTACCCCAATTACCCGAGGGGAAATGTCATTACCACCACGTCATAAAATGTGCTAATTGTGCCTAAGGTATTTCATATAACACTTCACATTTGTTCATGTTTTTTTACTGTTTGGAAGTTTTATTAATTGTATGTATTCATCACTGTGATGTCTAAATGTCAATACATGCCTTGATGATACTCAACAACACCAAAATCTTAATATTTTGCATTATTTTAGGAAATATCTTAAGAACAAGCATACACGGGAAAGCACTGGAATTTAATACACCTTGGCCTCAAAAATATGCACCGCGATGATAATGACTGTGGTGGAAATTATATTTCATAAAGTACCCGTCAATGTTTGGACACACATGCTCATTCAAGAGTTTTTCTGTTTTGTATAATTTTCTACATTGTATAATAATAGTGAAGACATCAAAACTATGAAATGACACATGGAATCATGTACTAACCAAAAAATTGTTAAAATTGTATATTCTTCAAAGTAGCCATGTCACAAATATTACCGAAGGTGACTCCCCTTCTTGTTCGGGTGGCGCTCGGCGGTCGTCGTCGCCGGTCTACTAGCTATCGCCGATCCGTTGTTCTGTGTTCATTTAGTTTAGTCTAATTGGTAGCACTTGTTTCTAGTTTGGTTGTTAGGATAGGGTTATATATAGTCTGTTCAGCCCGCTTCTGTTTGGTGCGGGCTTCTGTTATGAATAAATGAGTGAAGAGGTGTGGAGTCAGGCGCAGAGAGCAAAGAATGTGGGAAAAACAACACGCTTTAATGTCCTGGAAACATAACATGTACAAAAGTGGAAACACAAATGAACAGAAATATAAACGGACAGCGTGAAACCCAAAATGCCAACAAAAATACACTCAAACAAGGAAACAGGAGAACAAGTCCGCACGAAACAGAAGCGGGCTGAACAGACTATATATAACCCTATCCTAACAACCAAACTAGAAACAGGTGCTACCAATTAGACAAAACTAAACGAACACAGAACAACAGATCGGCGATAGCTAGTAGACCGGCGATGACGACCGCCGAGCGCCACCCGAACAAGAAGGGGAGTCACCTTCGGTAATATTCGTGACAAGCCATCCTTTTCCTTGATGACTGCTCTGCACACGCTTGGCATTCTCTCAACCAGATTAACCTGGAATGCTTTTCCAACAGTCTTGAAGGAGTTCCCATATATGCTGAGCACTTGTTGGCTGCTTTTACTTCACTCTGTGATCCAACTCATCCCAAACCATCCCATTTGGGTTGATGTCGGGTGATTGTGGAGGCCAGGTCATCTGATGCAGCACTCCATCACTCTCCATATTGGTCAAATAGCCCTTACACAGCCTGAAGGTGTGTTGGGTCATTGTCCTCTTTACAAACAAACAATAGTCCCACCAAGTGCAAGCAAGATGGAATGGCATATTGCTGCAGAATGCTGTGCTAGCCATGCTGGATAAGTGTGCCTGGAATTCTAAATAAATCACAGGCAGTGTCACCAGCAAAGCACCCCCACACCATCACACCTCCTCCTCCATGCTTCATGGTGGGAATCACACATGAGAAGATCACCTGTTCACCTGCACTGCGTCTCACAAAGACACTGTGGTTGGAACCAAAACTCTCATATTTGGAGTCATCAGACCAAAGGACAGATTTCCACCGGTCTAATATCCATTGCTTGTGTTTCTTGGCCCAAGCAAGTCTCTTCTTATTGGTGTCCTTTACTAGTAGTTTCTTTGCAGCAATTCGACCATGAAGGCTCGATGAATACAGTCTTTTCTGAACGGTTGATGTTGAGATGTGTCTGTTACTTGAACTCTGTGAAGCATTTATTTGGGCTGCAATTTCTGAGGCTGGAAACTCTAATGAATGTATCCTCTGCAGCAGAGGTAACTCTGGGTCTTCCTTTCCTGTGGCGGTTCTCATGAGAGCCAGTTTCCTCATAGCGCTTGATGTTTTATGTGACTGTGGTGGACTGTCATTTTTCTTTGCTTATTTGTGCTGTTCTTGCCATAATATGGACCTGGTATTTTAGAAAATATGGACCTGGTATTTTAGAAAATATGGCTATCTTCTGTATACCATTCTTACCTTGTCACAACACAACTGATTGGCTAAAATTCATTGAGAAGGAAATAAATTCCACAAATTAACTTTTAACAAGGCACAGCTGTTAATTGAAATGCATTCCAGGTGACTACCTCATGAAGTTGGTTGAGAGAATGCCAAGAGTGTGCAAAGCTGTCATCAAGGCAAAGGGGGGCTACTTTGAAGAATCTCAAATATAAAATATATTTAGATTTTGTTTAACACTTTTTTTGTCACTACATGATTCCATATGTGTTATTTCATAGTTTTGATGTCTTCACTATTATTCTACAATGTAGAAAATAGTAAAAAATAAAGAAAAACCCTTGAATGAGTAGGTGTGTCCAAACTTTTGACTGGTACTGTATAAAACAACTGATGAAAAATACTATTAAACATTTTGTCACAGTTGTACATGTTTAATTTAATTATATATATAGAACAGACCATTCGTTCCAATTCATCCCAAAGGTGTTCGATGGGGGTGAGGTCAGAGCTCTGTGCAGGCCAGTCAAGTTGTTCCACATTGTTCTCAACAAACCATTTATGTGTGAGGGCATTGTCATACTGAAACAGGAAAGCACCTTTCCCAAAACTTTTGCCACAAAGTTGGAAGCAGAGAATCATCTAGAATGTCATTGTTACTGTAGCGTTAAGATTTCCCTTCACTGAAATTAAGGGGCCTAACCCGAACCATGAAAACATCCCCAGACCAGCTTTACATCATGCCAGCTGACGCGTGGCATTGCGCATGGTGATCTTATGCTTGTGTGCTACTGCTCGGCCATGGAAAACCATTTCATGAAGCTCCCGACTAACAGTTATTTTGCTGTTGTTGCTTCCAGATGCAGTTTGGAACTCTGTAGTGAGTGTCTCAACCAAGGACAGACAAGTTTTACACGCAACGCGCGTCAGCACTCAGCGGTCCTGTTCTGTGAGCTGTGTGGCCTACCACTTTGCGGCTGAGCTGTTGTTGCTTCTTGACGATTCCACTTCACAATAACAGCACTTACAGTTTACCGGGGCAGCTTTAGTACGGCATACATTTGATGGACTGACTTGTTGGAAAGATGGCATCCTATGACGGTGCCACGTTGAAAGTCACTAAGCTCTTCAGTACGGGCTATTCAACTGCCAATGTTTGTCTATGGAGATTGCATGACTGTTTGCTTGATTTAATACACCTTTCATCAATGGGTGGGGCTGAAATAGCAGAATCGACTAATTTGAAGTGGTGTCCATATACTTTTGTTTATATACTGCATTTGCTTGTCCTCTACTTGGTTGATTTAGGGGGCATTTTATAGAAAAATCTAAAATAAATCATTTAAGTCAGTAATCACCATAGTAAGTCACATAAATAGACATCAATATCACTCAATCATCCTAACATAATACAAAAACACAATGGCCTTCAAAGGGTAAACAAGTGTTACATTTCACTTAACCATGATCATATATGTAATTTGTGTGTCCTTTCAGGTCTTAAGGTACTGTATGTAAACATGTATACATTTTGTCATTACCATCACATTCTGTCCTTGCCATCACATTTCATTATGTGGTGGTAATGACGTGTGGTGGGAATTACATTTTTACAGTATTTGGTCATAAATATCAGGGATTCTAGCATGCTCCAGTTGAACAGCCAGCATACAATGTATCCTAAATACACATAATTAAAACATATATTTTTTTAAATAATCTATTATAGCCTATTTGGTAATGACGTACAATAAAAATATTATCTTTCCAAGTGATATTTAAACAGGTGTATTAAATATTTTCTTATTATAAATACTTTAGTACGTTTTAATACATAGCAGAATGTCAAATGTTTGGGTGTGAGTGCTTAGTGCTTAAGTTTATTTTAGTCTCTAAATTCAAATTAAATCAAATTTTATTGGTCACGTGCGCCAAATACAACAGTTACAGTGAAATGCTTACTTACAGGCTCTAACCAATGGTGAGAAAAAAAGGTATGTGTGTGTGTGTGTGTGTGTGTGTGTGTGTGTGTGTGTGTGTGTGTGTGTGTGTGTGTGTGTGTGTGTGTGTGTGTGTGTGTGTGTGTGTGTGTGTGTGTGTGTGTGTGTGTGTGTGTGTGTGTGTGTGTGTAGGTAGGTAAGTAAAGAAATAAAACAACAGTAAAAAGAAAAGAGTAGCAAGGCTATATACAGACACCTGTTAGTCAGGCTCATTGAAGTAGTATGTACATGTAGGTATCGTTAAAGTGACTATGCATATATGATGAACAGAGTGTAGCAGAAGCGTAAAAACAGGGGTTGGCGGGTGGTGGGACACAATACAGATAGCCCGGTTAGCCAATGTATGGGAGCACTGGTTGGTCGGGCCAATTTAGGTAGTATGTACTTGAATATATAGTTAAAGTGACTATGCATATAAGATAAACAGAGAGTAGCAGCAGTGTAAAAGAGGGGAAGGGGGGTGGCACACAATGCAAATTGTCCGGGTAACCGAACTGTTGAGAAGCCTTTTGGTCCTAGACTTGGCACTCCGGTACCGCTTGCCATGCGGTAGTAGAGAGAACAGTCTGTGGCTGGGGTCTTTGACAATTTTTAGGGCCTTCCTCTGACACCGCCTGGTGTAGAGGTCCTGGATGGCAGGCAGCTTTGCCCCAGTGATGTACTGGGCCGTACGCACTACCCTCTGAAGTGCCTTGCGGTTGGAGGCCTTGCAGTTGCCGTACCAGGCAGTGATGCAACCGGTCAGGATGCTCTCGATGTTGCAGTTGTAGAACCTTTTGAGGATCTCAGGAGCCATGACAAATATTTTTAGTTTCTTGAGGGGGAATAGGCTTTGCCGTGCCCTCTTCACGACTGTCTTGGTGTGTTTGGACCAATCTAGTTTGTTGTTGATGTGGACATCAAGGAATTTGAAGCTCTCAACCTGCTCCACTACAGCCCCGTCGATGAGAATTGGGGCGTGCTCTGTGCTCCTTTTCCTGTAGTCCACAATCATCTACTTAGTCTTGGTTACGTTGAGGGATAGGTTGTTATTCTGTCACCACCCGGCCAGGTCTCTGACCTCCTCCCTGTAGGCTGTCTCGTCGTTGTCGGTGATCAGGCCTACCACTGTTGTGTCGTCAGTAAACTTAATGATGGTGTTGGAGTCATGCCTGGCCATGCAGTCATGCAGTTGTGGGTGAACGGGAATACAGGAGGGGACTGAGTACGCACCCCTGGGGAGCTCCAGTGTTGAGGATCAGCGTGGCAGATGTGTTGCTACCTACCCTCACCACCTGGGGGTGGCCTGTCAGGAAGTCCAGGATCCAGTTGCAGAGGGAGGTGTTGAGTCCCAGGTTCCTTAGCTTTGTGATGAGCTTTGAGGGTACTATGGTGTTATTGTATGTGAAATAAAAAAAATCTAAATTAACATTCTATCTTAAAAATCTAACCTTGAGACTCAAAAAGGCCTGTATTTGCACACCCATAAATGTTTTTCCTGACCAGTTTTTTTTCGTCAAAAAGACGGACATGCCATTGGTAGACATTCCAGCAGTACCTGATGCTCCTTAAGGTTTCAAAATAGCCTAGAACATATCAATGGTAAAAGAATAAGCACACAGCACAGGAGGTTATATTCACAAAAGCAATTGTGAAACAACTTTTGGAAGGAATTGAGGGAAGGTTTTAATGTTAATGTTTTGGCTGAGAGTTTCTTTTTGCAAGGTGGAGACGTCGCAGACCGGAACCCCCAATTTCTAACACATATGGATGAGCGGCGGCCGCTGATTGGCTGAATACCCAGGGTGCGAGATGGTTGGAGTTATCAACAAAGCAGTATGAAAGAAATGTGATGCCAAGTTCTTAAAGTACCAGAAGTTTCTTTGAGAAGATACAAAAGCAATCTGTGCATTTGAACAACAGCATAAATACACCTGTTTATTTTTTTGCATGTCAAACACTGAAGGACCACTGCTGCACATGTTGCCACTGTTTTGAACAGAATAGATTATACTATCCAGAACAAGTAGCCAGCTCACAAAGGAACGAGTGCACCAGGGAGAACGCAACAAGCATACAGATGCAATAAGTGAAAACACATTATCTAACTGGGGATAGCTAGTTAACATAATGTCACAAAGCATGACGCGCTAGCCAGTTACTGATTATTCTGAAATAATGTAATATTTCTGAGTTAGTCAGATAAGAGTTTAGAAAGACTGTCCTTCGACCCTTGTTGGTTGTAGTTGTCCGGTTTATCAGGTCCCAGGCTCCTATGGCTGTTATGATTATTTATTTGCAAGATAATTACAATGAGCTTTTTGCTTTAGTGACATCAGTACCTGATAGAGCAGATGTACTATAGTCTCAGGTGTGGAAGTAAGCCGACTCATTGGGAAGAGGAGACTAGAGCCGACCCAGATGTAGTGACTGAACGGACATTTGAGCAGGACGGTCCATTTGCTGTTATGATTAAAGCTATGAAATCCTCCTGCCATTTCATTGTGACCATTCCCCCTCACAGCAAATAGCTGGCAATACAATCCAGGCAATGTTTGCATGGCCTGTGCACCCAAGGAGACAGATGTGCCGCTGCTGGCAGTCACCTAGGGGCAGAGTAGTAAATAACTGAACAGCTTGTTTTAAACAACATATTTTTGAAACAGGAAAATGTACACATTTCCACACTTTTTAGAGCATTTAAAACATAATCCATGAAGTATATAATATTTAAAAAATTACCAATCACAAGTGGGGTGCCGCCTCCAGTGCCCTAATGGGCGAGCCGCCTCTAATGCCCTAATGGGCGAGCCGCCGCTGCTGCTGGTATGGACCCAGACTAGAAATTAATTACAGCAGACCAAATTATTCAAGATTTTAGTTCTGGGTGAACAAGATTAGACTGCTTTAAGGAGTGACTGCAAACCCTTATTTCGGTTTTGGTAGAAAAGTCACTGCCAAGAAATGTTAGCATTTTTTGACTAAAAGCTTTATTTTGCTCAGCATAGTGTGTCTGAAGTTACAAATCACACTATTAGTTGTTTATAAACGTGTGAATAACTAGGTTACTAGTCACTCTGGATAAGAGCATCTACTAAATTACTCAAATGTAAATGTGATTTACAAATGTGGGAGTAATAATTACTAAATGACGAGTAAACTATTTAATAATCCATTATAAATGATTTATTAGGTGGCGTTATTATAAAGTGCTACCGGACGTTTTTTGGCACCATGGAATTTATGAACCAAAATGAAAATAAGCCTATGACTTTTTTTTGTTATATCCTGTCACGTTTTTAAAACGTGTGTACTGCGTGTGTATATGGGTGTTTTGTAACTGACAAATAAAATCAATCAATCAATCCAGCTCATGCATGGGAGGAGGTCCCCGAAAGAAAAGGGATGAATTGAGTGAGGTGACATTAGGTTGAAGAGAAGATTTGAAGTTGTGTCCTGGTATAACCCACAGTCGTCATGGCAGTGCAGTAATAGCTTGGTTTGTTTTCCCTTCTCTGTTTACAGTAGTGTAACCTATGAATACTCTATGAAAAGAGCCCAGCTTTCGTTTAGGGAATGTGGTTAATATGTTATATTAACATACACAGTGGGGAAATGATTGACAACCTTGATAAAGATGAGCAATAATGAATAATGAATCCTGAGCTATATGGTAAGCTCACATTTTTGGAGGGAAAATATATTATTTTATACTAATACAATTGCTCATAGAAAGAGATTTTTGTTTAACAAGTCATATTTTTTTCTCTCAAAAAGGTAGGGGTCAAAATGAGTTGACACCACTAAAGATTCTTATAAATGAAGTAGTCAAAAGTGTAATATTTGGTCCCATATTTCTAGCACATAATGACTTCATCAAGCTTGTGAATCTACAAACTTGTTGGATGCATTTGCAGTTTGTAGTTTTGGTTGAGTTTCAGATTATTTTGTGCCCAATAGAAATTAATGCTAAATAATGTATTACAATTTTGGAGACATGTTTTTATTGTAAATTAGAATATAATATGTTTCTAAACACTTCAACATTCATGTAGATGCTACCATGATTACAGATTATCCTGAATGAATTGTGAATAACGACGAGTGAGAAAATGACATTGGGTCAAATATCATAACCCCAAAACATGCTAACATCCCCTGTTATTGATAATGGTGAGAGGTTAGCATGTCTAAATTATTACTTGTTAAACATAATCTCTTTCTCTGAGCAACTGTATTAGTATACAATATAATTTCCCAATTTATTTGAGCATACAATATAGCTCAGTATTGGATTTATTTATTTTATACAGTCATTATTGTTATTCTTTATCAAGGCTGGCAATAATTTCGGATACATTTATGGACTGACGTTATGCATTGGACAAACAGTAAAGCAAAGTATGTATGACTTTTATACTGAGTGTATAAAAGATTATGAACACCTGCTCTTTCCATGACATAGACTGACCAGGTGAATGTAGGTGAAAGCTATGATCCCTGAAGGTGTTCCTAATGTTTTGTACACAGTGTACATCTCACAAAGACACAATGCTTAGAACAAAACATACTTCTATTTGGCTACATTTATTTCACTGTCTACAATCTACCGCACATCTCGAACAAAAGACATCAAGATAAGGACTGACCACTTTGTTTTTCTCCCACTAAGCCATGAGTGTTTTTCTCATCCCAAGTACATACAGAATATTTTCCTCATCACTTGGCTGAGAGCAGCATGATAAGTAAACATTGAGGTAATCCACAGATAAAAGAGAGGGAGAGAGCAACTTTCCCCTGGTCTCCAAGCAACAAGAGCCATTGGAAATTAATACTCTATCCGACACTCTGGAATTGACAGTGTGCTGGTAGCTATCGCAAATGTAATTGCCAACTTCAAGGTATTAAATTAAGCTGTGTGGCTCTAACTGAAATGTTGGTGATATTACTTAACTTTCCCAGACATCAAGCACTCAGGAATTTCACACCGTATCCTACACATATGCACATTTTATGGCATCTAATAATAGAATGATTAACTATCCTCTCAGGCTACTGTAAATGCAGAGCAATTAACACTCCAGCACACTTAGGAATTCACACAAAGTACATGGATGTTGATTGTGTTTTGGTGGCCATATGGTGTGTCAACATGCAGCAGTAACATGTCATGATTCACCACCCATTGATATACACATGTGAGTTACGGGCCGCTAAGATTATAGTTTGCTTTCCTTTGATTTATGTGATCAATTGATTTCAGTAAGTGTAGATTTACAGTGGAGGATCCTCGGAGGAGAAAGGGGAGGGTCATTGTCCTCAGTGAATTTAATAAATAAATACAATAGTGAAACATTAAACAAGTTATTATTTTTAGATACTAAATATTCACATCCCCAAATAAATAATTAAAACACAATGTTTTGCAATGAAGGTCTGCAGTAGCCTCAACAGAACTCTTTAGGGTAGCACCATGGTGTGGCTGGAGGACAGCTAGTTTCCATCCTCCTTTGGGTACATGGATTTTAATACGAAATCTAGGAAGCTCATAGTTCTCACCCCCTTCCATAGATTTACACAGTAATTATGACAACTGCTGAAAGACGTCCTCCAACCTATCAGAGCTCTTGCAGCATAAACTGACATCTTGTCCACCCAATCAAAGGATCATAGAATTAATCTAGTATTGAAATCATAAGTTACAGCTAGCTAGCACTGCAGTGCATAAAATGTTCTGTGTAGTTGACTCGAGAGAGAGAGAGAGAGAGAGAGAGAGAGAGAGAGAGAGAGAGAGAGAGAGAGAGAGAGAGAGAGAGAGAGAGACAGAGACAGAGACAGAGAGAGAGAGACAGACAATAGTTGAACAGATTATTTAGCTAATAAAGTGGCCATTAAAAAATATGTTTTAATTGAAAACAATCACAGTATATCAGACCTCAGGATAAGACCCAAATGCAGACAGTTCGAAGTAACAAAAGTTTATTTCAAAAACAGAGGGCAGGCAAATGACAGGTCCAGAGCAGTGTCACAAGGTACAGAACGGTAGGCAGGCTCAGGGCAGGTAGAATGGTCAAAACCAGGAAAACAAGAAGGCAGGGACAAGAACGAAAACAGGAGTACGGGAAAAACGCTGGTAGGCTTGACGAGACAAGGCGAACTGGCAACAGACAAACAGAGAACACAGGTATAAATACACAGGGGATAATGGGGCAAAAGGGCGACACCTGGAGGGGGTGGAGACAAGCACAAAGACAAGTGAAACAGATCAGGGTCAGATAGGTGAATCAGATCATTTAGCAGGTAGCACTGTCATTTAAATGTAATTGAAACTTTAACTTTCAACTACTACAGAAAGATGGCTGCCACCCACCGTCGAACGTTGACTTGAATGTCTATTCTATTATATGTATTTATATGACTTCAATAGGTTTCCTACGTTTCATTCAAAACAATGGATATTCCCACTCAAGTCAACATTCTCTGATGTGTGGACCTCCAACCATGTCTGTGGTACCATTTGAAAGTTGACATTTCATTTGTATTCACATTGTCGTATATTTATCAGCCAAAACATGACACACACCCTGTATTTTGGAGTATGCTGTGTCTCAAAACAACACAAAAACCTCAGATGGTGTAAAATAGGGTGTAAGCTAAAACATACAGGTAACGGCCAAAATAAAGGAAACACTTGAGTAAATGAGGGATACAAAGTATATTGAAAGCAGGTGCTTCCACACTGGTGTGGTTCCTGAGTTAATTAAGCAATTAAGATCCCATCATACTTAGGGTCATATATAAAAATGCCCAGTTGCCAATTATTTTGACTACAATGTCTAGAAGAGATCTCAGTGACTTTGAAAGAGGGGTCTCAAAGGAGCATAGGGGGTTTAAAGGTGGTTTGTGTGTGTGTCTCAGGAGCGATTCTGATGCCACCCAAGACAGAGTTTTCCACCAGCATCAGATGGAATTTCTTGTGGAAGAATGGTGTTGCATTCCTCCAATAGAGTTCCAGACATTTGTAGAATCTATGCCAAGGTGCATTGAAACCCTATTAAGATACCTTTTGTTGGTGTTTTCTTTTGTTACCTGAACATGACAAAAACCTGAGTTTACACATTTTTAAAATAATTAAAGTTAAAAGTATGTTTGGTTTATTTGTTATGAGTTTTAAAACAGTTTGACAACACTGTTTGCAAGCTTTCCAATGATATTAAACTCTACCGTTTATCTTTTCAGTGATGACGACATATGAATGGGTGGGGTAGGGTGGGATATGCAAAATAGGTCAACTTTAAGCACCTCTATCTCCTGAATGTTTTGGTATTCAAGTCCAAAAAGTCCATTTCTGACCATTTCTGCCATGGGCAAACATTGTATGGTAGGTTTCATTCAAATCAAAAGGGGTGTAGTCAGAAAGTGACAGAAATCAGAAAGTGACAGAAATCAAATGTAACAATCCCCGTGAGTTTGTTCTGCTTACCCAATCCCCCTTTAAGAAGCTATTGGACAACAGAGAGTTGTATAGGAAAAGATAATGTACACAATGACAAACTGACTGCATAGCTTCTTGCGTTCCCTGTTAAACATAAGACATTTGACATTTCACAAACGTTTTGCTATCTAATACCAAGTAG
This sequence comes from Oncorhynchus gorbuscha, assembly GCF_021184085.1. Taxonomy (NCBI): domain Eukaryota; kingdom Metazoa; phylum Chordata; class Actinopteri; order Salmoniformes; family Salmonidae; genus Oncorhynchus; species Oncorhynchus gorbuscha. The sequence continues at coordinate 52,976,876 of NC_060186.1, forward strand.
ACAGAAAATGCTATTGTTAAAGGATTGTTTGATTCGCCTTGGAAGATACCAGCGTGGCATTGTAACTCAGCTTGAGGCCCAGTTTGAGTTAATGAGATTAAGGAGTTTTTTTGTCCTTAATTTTACCAGAGTAATAATTAGCTTCTTCTCAGCAGCTTGATTGGAGCAGTGTGGGCTGCCTTCCCATACTTAGCCCTCGCTGCCTGCCTGTCGCCTCTCCTCTCTTTCTCTCTCAAACGTTGCCAGGCAACTGCAGCAGAACATCACGTCAAATGTTTACTGCAACAAAACTTGCAGGATGACTCACTTCTCTTTTACTAATCAAATAGCAGGTGAAAGGTATTGTTTGGAGACAATTGGGCTTTTTTTTTTAAAAACTTGGAAACATGTTTCATTTGTATTTTGTCGGTCAAAGCTGAGAGGCTCTTGTTACTGTGAAAAGCACAGGTTTAATTGAGTGTCTTAAAATATATACGTAATAACTCATAAATAACATTGACATGTGATACCACAGACTCTAGAATGTTTCAAAATCATTGTCTGCTTTATTGGTTGGAAGGCACTTATTGGTTGGAAGGCACTGTATTGGTTGGAAGGCACTGTATTGGTTGGAAGGCACTGTATTGGTTGTAGTGCAGCCATGAACAACATGTCCAGCATTCTGAATGGATTGTTCTGTAGTATTTCATTTTATGAGGTTGTCATGATCAGGGCAGTAACTTTTAATATTGGAATAAAATGGACTTACTACAAGTTAGAGAGAGGATTCCTAAGGCTCCCTGTTAAGCTTGAGAGGCCATGTCCTGTATCTAACTTCCATTGTGACCTCAGGCATGCTGTTGCATAAGACCGAATAGACATGTTCACGTAAGGACTTCCTTTGAAGCGTCGTGGCTAACTCCAATGTGAGTCCATTTCATGTTAAGCTCGGTATTTATTGAAAGTCAAAGTTCAACTCACTGTTAGACCACTGTTTCTCAGCTGGGTGGCTTTTCTCGAACACTTCAGAAATACTGTTTCCGTTGTTGTTGTGAATGAGTTTCCTCGCAGGGAAAAAAAGAAACAGAGTGAGAAAAATAACACTTGGAATAGATGGGGAAGGCATGTCACCCAAGATGAGTTCTGAATACTGCAACAATTGCATTGCGTGCATCACATTTTCACACTGTTAAGTAAAACTGTTGTTGTTTGCACAGTTCAGTGCTGTTTTGTATGATGAACATTTCACCCATGGTATTGAATTGTTAGACTAAAAGCTCTGTCAATTATAAGGAAAAGTCCATGTACCTTTTGGAACCCAATCAGATCCCATCAGCTGTCCTTGTAGTAACTTCAACTAATGTGAACTACTGATTTGATTTATGACCGTATAAGTGGAATACAAAGTTGTCTGGTCTAGCAGATCATGAGAGAGGCCTAGCGCTTAATGAGCCACAGAGTTGGCCCAGGGATCAAGACCTTGTAAGCGCCAAGGTCAGTGAAGAAAAACACCTCCTAATCAGGCTTCCCTCAGAGCTAGTGTTTCCCCTGGCACCACGCAGGGAGCACTCTTTATTCATTTCACAGCTCAGCCTTTCTGACATCACAGCATGATTCTCTGACATTCTCTCCATCTTAAAACATAGTCCTCAAATGGAGCCATTTTCTCATTTTTTTCACTGCCCTGTGGTCATGCTGCGTGACACCATATTTGGATGTGTGTTTATTTGCTGGGGAGGGAGTGTGGACTATCACCTCAGCTCCCAGATGAAGTCCTAGTCGAGTTGAGGCACTGTGTCTTTAAAAAGCCTCTGCCAGCTGTCTGGTTCGTGTGCAGGCAGGGCCAGTAGAGAAAGAAGGGGGAAGGGAGAGAGCAGAGACACACTACACTACCATGGCTGCTATACTGACTGTTTTCCTACTCACTTATTTTTTTATTTTGCTGGTCTGTCGCTGTCCATGTGTCAATTGCTTGCCAGTGTCTGAGGTGGAACTGGATGGATCCTCTTGCACTATTAACACCATCTTGTTTTCATTGTAAACTTGCTTTCAATTAGAGAAAGAGGGTTGTTTTCTTTCCCTGTAGAGCTCTATGTGGTCCCACGCACTGAAACAACCCCCCACCCTCCCCCCCACCCTTCCCAACTGCCCAACACTGGAGCTAATTAAGGAGGAACATTCTGGTATAAACAAACACAGACCATGTTTCGCAGCCAGCCTATGTCACATCAAGTAAATCAAATCAAATTTTATTTGTCACATGCTTCGTAAACAACATGTGTGGACTAACTACTGGCCCTTCCCAACAATACAGAGAGAAAAATAGAAAAATAATAACACAAGGAATAAATACACAATGAGGAAGGATAACTTGGCTATGTGCACGGGGTCCCAGTACTGAGTCAATGTGTGAGGGGTGTAATGTGTTTGTCACCTTTGGACCGGTAAAGGCTGCCTGTGTCATGATGAGCAGCTCCCCTCAGTGGCTCCAGACATTTGTGGATATACACCGAGTGTACAAAACATTAAGAACACCTAATATTTAGTTGCACCTCCCCCCTTTGCGCTCAGAACAGCCTCAATCCATCAGGGCATGGACTCTAAAAGGTGTCGAAAGCGTTCCACAGGGATGCTGGCCCATGTTGACTCCAATGCTTCCCACAGTTCTGTCAAGTTGGCTGGATGTCCTTTGGGTGGTGGATCATTATTGATACACACAGGAAACTGTTGAGCATGAAAAACCCAGCAGCGTTGCAGTTCTTGACACATTCAAACCGGTACGCCCTGGCACCTACTACCATAACCATTCAAAGCCACTTAAATCATTTTCTTGCTCATTCACCCTCTGATGGTACACATACACAATCCATGCCTCACTTTTCTCATGCCTTAAAAATCCTTCTTTACCCTGTTTCCTCCCCTTCATCTACACTGATTGAAGTGGATTTAACAAGTGACATCAATTAGTGAATATAGTGAATATTTCACCTGGATTCATCTGATCAGTCTATTTTTTGTGTACTTTTGACCCCTTTCTCTCAACAATTTCATGATATCCAATTGGTAGTTACAGTCTTGTCCCATCGCTGCAACTCCACTATGGACTCGGGAGAGCCGAAGGTCGAGAGCCAAGCATCCTCCGAAACACAACCCTGCCAAGCCGCACTGCTTGACACAGCAGGCGACCGAAATCAGGGTGCATGCACCCGGCCGTCACAAGGAGTCGCTTGAGCACGATGGGACAAGGGCATCCCCTCCCCTAACCCAAACGATGCTGGGCCAATTGTGCGCCGCCTCATGGGTGTGTCCCGGTCGTGGCCGGCTTCAACACAGCCCAGGATCGAACCCAGATATGTAGTCATGCCTCTAGCACTGCGATGCAGTGACTTAGACTGCTGCGCCACTCGGGAGGCCCCCATCTGGTTAGTCTGTCATGGAAAGAGCAGGTGTTCCTAATATTTTGTACACACTGTTTATATTGTGTCCATCTTTTGACAAGACAAGAGCTGTCACAGAGCTAATGCAATTCACGCCAATGTTGTGTAAACAGTACATAAATCACAGCTATCTAAATATGTGATTTTGTGAATGGCTTTGTATGGACACACATTTTGAAATATTTTCAGGCAAGTTATCTGCAGACATATATTCTGCAGTTTCAATAGGTAGACTATGTGTGGATTTTGCACCTTTATGTATTATTCAGAAACCAAAAGGATGTGAAGAGTTAAAAACCTGGTTGGATATAGCAGAGCAGTTTGTTGCTTTGTTGTTCTGTTAGCAGACTGCTCATCATGTCAGAAGGGGTGATAAAACAAAAAGGCTATAAGGCAATTTGTTTGCAAACTCACTCACTCACTCACTCACTCACTCACTCACTCACTCACTCACTCACTCACTCACTCACTCACTCACTCACTCACTCACTCACTCACTCACTCACTCACTCACTCACTCACATAAAGAACAGTAATGTATTCTGTATAATCTGGGCAAAAGTCAAATCTACTTTATTGAGCTTCATTAAGCCTCTTTGCATATTGAAGAGCTCCTCGTAATGTTGACTTAATCTGAAGTGAGGACACACTCAAGGTTCCCAGTGACACCTGGTCCCAAATAACATGCCAAAAATGAAGCGCTGGAGTTAACAAGGGCAGGAGGGGGCTGTATCAATAGAACCTACTTGTGCCTGGAACAGAGAGTCAATAAATGGTGGCTTGAAGGTCAGAGGAGCCAACAACATTGGAATTTCGAAGAAACTCACCCGAGCAGAAATGGAAATGTATTAAAGAAAATTATATTGCAACACATACGTATCTCCAGACTTGTATAAACAGCAGGGAGCTAAGCTGGGAGCTATAATGTAATGCATTTTACTCGTGGATGGTGAATTCATCATATTTAAACTATTCACATTTTCCCACATTGTTTTTGTTATGTTTCTTTATTAGTGCTTTAGTCTTTGTTGACATTGGCCCCCCTTTCATTCTTGACACAAAATCGACCTTTGGGTTTTCTAAAAGATACCTCTCGATTAAATGTCAGGGGTGCACAATGCATCCAGCGTGCTATTGACTGTGACAGGTGAATACGAGCAGGCAGAGTATATTGTTAGTAAATAGAATGTGGAGTGAGACAGAATGCAGACGGAATGCACTGGAACACTAAGCTTTGACAAACCTTCCTATGACCCCTAAAAACCGCTACCAGATGGTATTCATTCTCAAAAGTGAATATGTGGTGAAACATCCCGTTTCCTGAGGGCAAGAGGCAGCAGTGAAAAGAGGGGGCAGGGTATGAATAAATCAGTGGGGACTGGATTATAAACTATATGCAAAGTTGTGACAGCACACACTCACATCCTCCGTGGTCACCACTTCTTATTTGTACCGGTTCTCAAATCCACACAGACCCCTGAAATATGTCCAACGATGCACTCAAAATGCAGGATAAAAAAAAATGTAAATTCAGGGTAGCAGCGTCTACATTTCATCAGTGTAAAGGCCACGGGATCTGTGAATGATATGAACCACAGCAAGTGGTCTGTATAAAAAATGTAGGCTATTTTTAGTATGTGTTTGTTTGTGTGTGGGATATGTATTTTCACGCACACATAATCTATGATAATCTACATTAGGAAGGATTTACAGCATTGCAAATATGAGCTTCCATGTCAGTGCGGCTGATGAGGCTTGTCGCGAACAGTCATGGAATTTGCCTGATGATTAATCATAGGCGGATATAGAGAGGGAGAACTTAGGAAAGATCACTGTAATTCCTACAGTCCCCTCAGTTGAATGCCAATGGGCTGTATTGGGCCCTATGACACCTGCAGTTTCAACGGACCACATATGGACTAACAGCACCCGCTAGCTACCCATGGTCAGTATTTGTTTCTTTATTTGGATCCCCACTATCTTTTGCAGAGGCAGCAGCTATTATTCCTGGGGTCCACAAAGAAACACAGAACATGACAAGTAACAAAACAATACAATACAAACAATACAACCACAAAAAAAGTATGTGTGTGTCTGTGTGTGCGTGCGTTTGTGTGAGTCCCTTCACAGTCACCGCCATTCCATGTTTTATCTTTTTTTTTTATGTAGTTTTGCTGTTTGCTTGAGTAATTGGAGATGAATGGGAGTTCCATGTGATCAAGGCTCTGTATAATACTGTGCGTCGCTGTGAATTCGTTTTGGGCATGGGGACTGTGAAGAGACCTCTGGTGGCAGGTCTTGTGGGGTATGTATAGGTGTCTGAGCTGAATGTTATTTGATTATGCAGACAATCTGTAATTTTCATTACAGTAATGCTTCTTGCCAATCCTCAACCAGGAAAGACTGGCATGCACGTTGTTGATGTTAGTTCTGTGTGTGCAGTTAAGGGCATGGCGTGCTGCTCTGTTTTGAGCCAGCTGCAGCTTTGCTATGTCTTTCTTTGCTGCACTTGACCATACTACCTGACAGTAATCAAGATGAGACCAGCGCCTGATCTACTAGTACAGCTGATTCTTGTGTAAAAAACATTGTTTAAAAAAAATATACACTGCTCAAAAAAATAAAGGGAACACTGAAATAACACATCCTAGATCTGAATGAATGAAATATTCTTATTAAATACTTTTTTCTTTACATAGTTGAATGTGCTGACAACAAAATCACACAAAAAATTATCAATGGAAATCAAATGTATCAACCCATGGAGGTCTGGATTTGGAGTCACACTCAAAATTAAAGTGGAAAACCACACTACAGGCTGATCCAACTTTGATGTAATGTCCTTAAAACAAGTCAAAATGAGGCTCAGTAGTGTGTGTGGCCTCCACATGCCTGTATGACCTCCCTACAATGCCTGGGCATGCTCCTGATGAGGTGGTGGATGGTCTCCTGAGGGATCTCCTCCCAGACCTGGACTAAAGCATCCGCCAACTCCTGGACAGTCTGTGGTGCAACATGGCGTTGATGGATGGAGCGAGACAAGATGTCCCAGATGTGCTCAATTGGATTCAGGTCTAGGTAACGGGCGGGAGAGTTTTTATTTTTATTTTACCTTTATTTAACCAGGCAAGTCAGTTAAGAACAAATTCTTATTTTCAATGACGGCCTAGGAACAGTGGGTTAACTGCCTGTTCAGGGGCAGAACGACAGATTTGTACCTTGTCAGCTCGGGGGTTTGAACTCGCAACCTTCCGGTTACTAGTCACACGCTCTAACCACAGTCCATAGCATCAATGCCTTCCTCTTGCAGAAACTGCTGACACACTCCAGCCACATGAGGTCTAGCATTGTCTTGCATTAGGAGGAACCCAGGGCCAACCGCACCAGCATATGCTCAATGTTCATTTATTTACCATAAACCACCTCCAATGTTGTTTTGGAGAAAGATCCAACCGGCCTCACAACCGCAGAGCCTCACAACCTCAGATCATGTATATGGCATGTGTGGGCTAGCGGTTTGCTAGCAACATGTTTCAAGCAGACCACCATAGTCCCTGTGCCCAAGAACACTAAGGTAACCTGCCTAAATGACTACCGACCCATAGCCCTCAGGTCTGTAGCCATGAAATGCTTTGAAAGCCTGGTCATGGCTCACTTTAACACCATTATCCCAGAAACCCTAGACCCACTCCAATTTGCATACTGCACCAACAGATCTACAGATGATGCAATCTCCATTGCACTCCACACTGCCATTTCCCACCTGGACAAAAGGAACATGTTCCAGCGTTCAACACCATAGTGCCCTCAAAGCTCATCACCAAATTAAGGATCCTGGCACTAAACACCTCCCTCTGCAACTGGATCCTGGACTTCCTGATGTGCAGCCCCCAGGTGGTAAGGGTAGGTAACAACACATCCGCCACGCTGATCCTCAACACGGGGTCCCCTCAGGGGTGCGTGCTCAGGCCCCTCCTGTACTCCCTGTTCACTCATGACTGCATGGCCAGGCACAACTCCAACACCATCATTAAGTTTGCTGATGACACAACAGTGGTAGGCCTGATCACCGACAACGATGAGGCAGCCTATAGGGAGGAGGTCAGAGAGCAGACCGTGTGGTGCAAGGACAGCAACCTTTCCCTCAACGTGATCAAGACAAAGGAGATGATCGCGGACTACAGGAAAAGGAGGACCGAGCACGCCCCCATTCTCATCGACGGGAGCATTTGAGAGCTTCAAATTCCTTGGTGTCCACATCACCAACAAACGAATATGGTCCAAGCAAGTCATGACAAAACCTATTCCCCCTCAGTAGACTGAAAGGACTTGGCATGGGTCCTCAGATCCTCAAAAGGTTTTACAGCTGCACCACCGAGAGCATCCTGACGGGTTGCATCACTGCCTAGTATGGCAACTGCTGGGCCTCTGTCCGCAAGGCAGTACAAAGGGTAGTGCGTACGGCCCAGTACATCACCGGGGCAAAGCATCCTGCCATCCAGGACCTCTATACCAGGCGGTGTCAGGGAAAGGCCCTGAAAATTGTCAAAGACTCCAGCCACCCAATTCATAGACTATTCTCTCTGCTACTGAACGGCAAGCGGTACCTGGAGCGCCAAGTCTAGGTTCAAGAGGCTTCTAAACAGCTTCTACCCTCAAGCCATAAGACTCCTGAACAGCTAATCAAATGGCTACTCAGACTATTTGCTCCACCCCCACCCACCATGCTGCTCCTACTCTCTGTTATCATCTATGCATAGCCACTTTAATAACCCTACCTGCATGTACATAATTACCTCAACTACCTCGACACCGGTGCCCCTGCACATTGACACATTGACTCTGAACCAGTACCTCCTGTATATAGCCCTGCTATTGTTATTTACTGCTGCTCTTTAATTATTTATTTTTTTAAATCTTTTAGTTCGTTTTTTTTTGGGGGGTATTTTCTTAAAACTGCATTGTTGGTTAAAGGCTTGTAAGTAAGCATTTCACTGTAAAGTCTACACCTGTTGTATTCGGCGCATGTGACACATTTGATTTGATTTATGAAGGAAATTATATTATTCAAGGGCAGGGAGTTGTGAAATCATTTTTCCTTGTCAGTCAGAAATCCATATCTTCCACTCTACTGATGTGAACAGTGTGATGGGTACTGCTGTACTTGTCTAGGATGTCTGGAGCAGGTTGTACAGACCAGGGACAATGTTTGTACTGAAATGATCACTGGTGCAGAACTAAACCCACAATTTCTGTCCTTTTCTGTCCCACACTCTGAGTTCAGTGGTGTGCACACATTTTGTTCCAGGTGAAAAAAGTCTCAACTCAACAAGGAATGAATGTTAGTTATTAGATGACTGAATAGCGGACCACATAAGAGGAGCTCCATAACCCGTGGCTACGTGTGTCAATAAAGCCAAAGCAGTAGTGATTATTTTCTCTGCAAACACCCAGCTATGTGAGAAGTGCACAACGATAATGATGGAGAAAATGATTTGGACCAGGCTTAATTAGCTGTCCGTCAGGAAAACCATAGGGGATTGAGCCAGAGTAAGAGCTGTGCTTTGAGAGGGAGCGATCCTGGCGCCAAGCATACTGGAAACAGCAAGCAGAGGAGCAGGCTTAATTTGATATTCAGATCAGTGGGCTTAAGGGCTTGTCCTAGCCCTGAGCAGAGCAGAAAGGCTTCAACAGACCTGCCCCAGGAGGAACACTTGGCTTGTCTTGGCTAATCAACTTTTTACCCTTATAACAGCAAATACCGCCTCAAACAGATTAAGCCCATGTAATGTCTGGATAGCATATCCACATAATATTTGTAATGGTTTTTGTTTTGTTGTCTTTTTATTCTGTTTATTGAGTTGTGCTTGGCTCCTCCAGTAAAAAAAACAGGTTACATGGTCTTATGCTGGATGCCGTGTTGAGTTGTCTTAAACAAAGACACAGAGACGGGGAGAAACAGGCGCCCGAAGCATCGCAGGGCTTTTCAAAGGGAACACTGGGGATGGGAGGGAGGACAGAGTATGTAGAGTATTGTTCACCTGGAGCCAGCTAGAGTCTCAAAGTTCTGTAAAAAAAATAAAAAAAATAAAAAGCGGAGAAAGTTGAGAGGCTGCTGGAAGGAATGCTGTTGTACTAAAACATATGGCAGTAAAAAAAACAACTCATAAATGGTAAAACACATGGTTAAAATAAACGTGCCTTGTAAATAAGGAAAACAAACATCCCTCCACTACTTTTTCCAACCTTCCACTATACAATATACTCAGTCAGGGATCTCTGCTATTATCAAGAATAACCTTTACTCTTTCACTAAAATACTTGTTATTTTGAAAGTGTATAGATGTGGTTAACCTAAAACCTAATTGCCTGATATCTAGTAACAAGATGACACGGGTTGGAAATGTTCACGTTAAACAGCACTGACAGTGAAGAGCATGTTTGTCTAGAGCGCTGTGATGATGCTGGTTTGCTGCGTACGTCTTGTGAAAGACACACATGACATTACTAATCTCTGAAAAGAGCACTCTGCAGTTTCAATTACAACTACAGACTGAAGACTCTCATTCTGACTAACCATCTGCCCCCACACACTTGAAATGGTAAGCTCCAATGATGTCTGAGAAATTGTGTAAAAGTTGTAACCATCTATTTCCTATTTAAGACTCTGGTAAGCACCCTCACTGATCTCTGGTAAGTAACCGAGCAATACCAGAGCCAACAAGGGCTGTTTGTTACAATAAGTGTTGCCATTTTAATGCCTGGCATTTAGCACTGTCAGCAGGAAGTTGCTGTGTGGGGTTACAACCTTTGAAATGCAGGGGGAAAAAGCCTCCCCTCCCCCATTCTCCAAACAGGCTATTTGTAGCAAAGGCTTACAAACCATGCCAACGGAATCATATCTCAATCTGCAAAAACTGGTTGAATCAACATTGTTTCCCATGTCATTTCAACACAAAAAAAAATCTATGTGATGATGTTTAATCAACGTGAAAAATGTTGTCTTTTATTCATCCAACTTTGAACCTAATCCAATGACATGGTGACTTTTTTTGTTGATTTCACATTGAAATCACTTTAGTTGATAACTCAATCAAAGGTAAAGCAAAACGAGATGTTTAAATGACGTCTGTGCCCAGTGGGATGGCTTGTTTTGTTAGAACCATTTTGCAAGCCAATAAAGAGGTTTATGAGGTGTAATATTCCAATAGCTTACTATTGGATTTTAGAGGAAATGTCAACAGCAAATTGAATTTAAATATTATCACATGTGTTGGAGGAGACTACAGATAGAAGCCAGTGGATTTGTCCAGTGGATCCCCATAGACAAAAATGTTAGGCCAGTGCAAATAAAATCCCTGTTGCAACCTAGAGAAATAAATGACCATATGTCTCATAAATTCTAGAAGTGAACCATCACCTCGGCCAAAGACAGAAAAAGAGAGAGAGAGAGAGCAGAGAGTAGAAAGACCTGTGTCTGAGCAATAACAGAGCCAGTCTGCAGCCGCAGCAGCCCGTGGCAATTAGAGGCAGGGTGAAATATTTGTTGAGAGAAAGGCAGAGAAGAGAGGTGAGAAACACCCAGGAGATTCACAGCTCTTAAGGAGGAACATGCAGTTGTGAAGGTGTGGGCAGTGGTGTAAAGTACTTAAGTAAAAATACTTTAAAGTACTACTTAAGTAGTTTTTTTGAGGTATCTGTAATTTACTATTTATATTTCGACAACTTTTACTTTTACTTCACTACATTTCAAAATAAAATGATGTACTTTTTACTCCCATACATTTTCCCTGACACCCAAAAGTACTCGTTACATTTTTAATGCTTAGCAAGACAGAAAATGGTTGGTAAAAAATGTATTTGTAAATGATGTCTGAGTGTGACCCTGGCTGTTCGTAAGTTTAAAAAAACAAGACAATTGTGCCGTCTGCTTTGCTTAATATAAGGAATTTTAAATGATTCATACTTTTACTTTTGATACTTAAGTCTATTTTAAGTCTACTTAAGTCTAAATGCAACAAGATTTACTTTTGATACTTAAGCATATTTAAAACCAAATTATTTTACTCAAGTAGTATTTTACCGGGTGACTTTCACTTTTACTTGAGTCCTTTTCTGTTAAGGTATCTTTACTTTAACTCAAGTAGGAGAATTGGGTACTTTTTCCACCGCTGGGAATGGGAAAGAAGATGGAGACCGCTTAGTATCTGGACCTGTGGCTCTCCCTCCCCCTGTCCACAGTGAAACAGACCTCCAGAGGGAGGGAGTTGAAAAGACGCTGCAAAGATAAGTGAGAGAAATCTTTGGGCCATAACTACAGGCAACTGTACTTATTGATGTTTAAAACTGATCAAAGGAGCGGTTAGAGATAGAGCGTATTGCTAAGGAATGGGTTTGAGGTAGGAACACGATTTGTAAAACTAGGCAATGCAAAACAGACTTGGCCAACTTTACATGAGTTTCAGATTTGTTGTAGATAAGTCTTAAAGTGATTTACTGTAGATCCGTATTAAGTGTCTGGGTCCTTGATTCTTACTGACATCATCCAGAGGGGAGTATGTAGGTCAAAGCATATCATCTGGAGATGCCAAGGATATCTTAGTCAAAAACACTTCTCTTTCTTGCTGGGTAAGGAAGGTTTGGGAGGATTTGTAATGTTACCGTCCAACATAGACACAGTATCTTTCCTATAAGTAATAGTGAACATGTTAAATTGCTTTAAAATATATTTGCATCTTCAGCCCTTATGTTCATATGTCAAACATTGTTTACACAGTGTAATCAGTGTTGTAAATCAGTGCCACAAGTTTGGATACAAAAATGAGCAGATATTCATTTGGATGACCATAAATCAATATAATATCTTCACATATTTTCTCCTTTTCCATTTTAATTTTATATTTTTGAATCTAGGCATATGCCCTGCTTTACAAATTCTAACCTCGATACGCTACTGTGCAATACAAATGAAGGCATAAGCTGTAGGCATCATTCTGCTGGAGGTATCCAGGGCAGCTGGGAGAGAGAGAGAAAGGGGGGATAGAGGGAGAGTGTGATAAGAGGGGGGGAAGGGGGATAGTGGGAGAGTGTGATAAGAGGGGGAGAGAGAGAAAGGGGGATAGAGGGAGAGTGTGATAAGAGGGGGGAAGGGGGATAGTGGGAGAGTGTGATAAGAGGGGGGGGGAAGGGGGGATAGTGGGAGAGTGTGATAAGAGGGGGGAAGGGGGATAGTGGGAGAGTGCGATAAGGGGGGGGAGAAAGAGGGGATAGAGGGAGAGTGTGATAAGAGGGGGGGGAAGGGGGATAGAGGGAGAGTGTGATAAGAGGGGGGGGGGGGAGGGGGATAGAGGGAGAGTGTGATAAGAGGGGGGGAAGGGGGGATAGAGGGAGAGTGTGATAAGAGGGGGGGGAGGGGGATAGAGGGAGAGTGTGATAAGAGGGGGGGAAGGGGGATAGTGGGAGAGTGTGATAAGAGGGGGGGGAGGGGGATAGAGGGAGAGTGTGATAAGAGGGGGGAAGGGGGATAGAGGGAGAGTGTGATAAGAGGGGGGAAGGGGGATAGTGGGAGAGTGTGATAAGAGGGGGGAAGGGGGGATAGAGGGAGAGTGTGATAAGAGGGGGGGGAAGGGGGATAGAGGGAGAGTGTGATAAGAGGGGGGAAGGGGGATAGTGGGAGAGTGTGATAAGAGGGGGGGGGGGAAGGGGGATAGAGGGAGAGTGTGATAAGAGGGGGGGGAAGGGGGATAGTGGGAGAGTGTGATAAGAGGGGGGGGAAGGGGGGATAGAGGGAGAGTGTGATAAGAGGGGGAAGGGGGATAGAGGGAGAGTGTGATAAGGGGGGGGGAGGGGGATAGAGGGAGAGTGTGATAAGAGGGGGGGGGAGGGGGATAGTGGGAGAGTGTGATAAGAGGGGGGGGAGGGGGGATAGAGGGAGAGTGTGATAAGAGGGGGGAAGGGGGATAGAGGGAGAGTGTGATAAGAGGGGGGAAGGGGGATAGAGGGAGAGTGTGATAAGAGGGGGGAAGGGGGGATAGTGGGAGAGTGCGATAAGGGGGGAGAAAGGGGGATAGAGGGAGAGTGTGATAAGAGGGGGGGAGAAAGGGGGATAGAGGGAGAGTGATAAGAGGGGGAGAGAGAGAAAGGGGGATAGAGGGAGAGTGTGATAAGAGGGGGAGAAAGGGGGGATAGAGGGAGAGTGTGATAAGAGGGGGGAGAGAAAGGGGGATAGAGGGAGAGTGTGATAAGAGGGGGAGAGAGAAAGGGGGATAGAAGGAGAGTGTGATAAGAGGGGGAGAGAGAGAGAAAGGGGGATAGAGGGAGAGTGATAAGAGGGGGGGAGAAAGGGGGATAGAGGGAGAGTGTGATAAGAGGGGGAAGTGAGAGAGAAAGGGGGATAGAGGGAGAGTGATAAGAGGGGGGAGAGAGAGAAAGGGGGATAGAGGGAGAGTGTGATAAGAGGGGGAGAAAGGGGGATAGAGGGAGAGTGTGATAAGAGGGGGGGAGAGAAAGGGGGATAGAGGGAGAGTGTGATAAGAGGGGGGAGAGAGAAAGGGGGATAGAGGGAGAGTGATAAGAGGGGGGAGAGAGAAAGGGGGATAGAGGGAGAGTGTGATAAGAGGGGGAGAGAGAGAAAGGGGGATAGAGGGAGAGTGTGATAAGAGGGGGAGAGAGAGAGAAAGGGGGATAGAGGGAGAGTGTGATAAGAGGGGGAGAGAGATAGGGGGATAGAGGGAGAGTGTGATAAGAGGGGGGGAGTGTCACGGTCATCCTCCTCTTCATCTGAAGAGGAGAGGCGAGAAGGATCGGAGGACCAAAATGCGGCGTGGTTTGTGTTCATGATGAATATTTAATTAAAGAAAGCACTGAACACTGAATACAAACTATACAAAAACAATAAACAAATAACGACCGTGAAGCTATAAATGAGACCTGTGCTGACACAAGCAACTAACATAGACAATCACCCACAAACAAACAGTGCACCCAGGCTACCTAGGTATGATTCTCGGCAGGGTAGTCTAGTGGTTAGAGTGTTGGACTAGTAACCAAAAGGTTGCAAGTTCAAATCCCCGAGCTGACAAGGTACAAATCTGTCGTTCTGCCCCTGAACAGGCAGTTAACCCACTGTTCCTAGGCTGTCATTGAAAATAAGAATTTGTTCTTAACTGACTTGCCTAGTAAAATAAAGGTTAAAAAAATAAAAATAAATCAGAGACAACTAATGACACCTGCCTCTGATTGAGAACCATACTAGGCCGAAGCATACAAATCCCCAAATCATAGAAAAACAAACATAGACTGCTCATGCCCTAACCATACTAAATAAATACAAAACCAAGGAAATAAAGGTCAGAACATGACAGAGAGAGAGAGAATGAGAGAAAGGTAGAAGGAGTGTTGTGTACATGAATAAGACAGGCAGTTAGAAAGAAGCCTTTACCCACAATGCTTGGCTGGGCCGACAGAAATAGTCTGGCCTAAAGTTAGCACAGCCCAGCTCTGCATGCGCCAGACGACTCTGTTGCAGTTTGGAATTTGTTAACACTTGACTAACAATTAGAGCGGGGCTCCAGTGGAACCCGAGCAGACGTATGTATTTCATTGGAGCTGACACATTCCTCACTCACTGGGTCCTGTTTCAGTTCACATCGCTGCCTGATCTGCTAGTTGCATCATTCTAACATAGTCATAACATACATGTTTTGTAGCCTATGCATTTGTTTACATGTTCTGTACAAGGTTACATAATAATCTCTACCTTCTGTTATCATCTTGTGTTGCACAAATGATACATTTTCATAGAAGTATTTTTTACTTTTACAACAGGCATTTACAGATCTCTTCAACGTTTCTCCTATATTATCTCTGTATGTTTGCGGCTTTTCTGATTGTAAATCTAGATTGAGGCTGCACAGACAGGACTAACCATGTAAATTAGACGTGGCAGGCAGCTGTGGTCATTGCCATACTATTTGGCACACCCATTATGAACTCATTGTGACTGTTAAACAACAACACGGACTGGTACAAAGTAGCCCATGTTTCCTGGCACTCCATGGTTAACCATTTCCTGGTCATTTCAACACGCGAAGTGTGTGATTCTCTGTGATTGATGTCCCAGGCAAGCAGGTAGCCCTGCAGTGGTCTCTGTGACAGGACTTCAGTCACGTCTCCTAAGACAAGGTGACACAGTGATTCTCAGATGCCGCTCTCTCTACCCACTCGTCAACTGGGGAAGGGAGGAGAGGGCTCTTTTAGGAAAGAATCTGCAAGGCATGACTGTCTGCCACTAACAAGCTGTTGAACTCCCCTGACAGTTCTGACAGTAAACTGCAATGGCAGAGGACAGATTCCTCCCTGAGAGGCAATAGTTTATAATTTCACAGAAAATGGCAAGAGTATGGCAAGAGTAAGGCCCTTTTCCAAAACCCAAACATGATCCAAGCAATTACGGACCACAAACCCACAAAGTAGCCGGGGAATAATTTAGAGACAATCCGTTATTGTTCTTTCACAATGCAGAGCACAGAGAAGGTTAATGCACCATGTGAAAGAGATTCATCTGTATTCTGCACTTCAGTAAACAAACCAACAAGGAAGGAAGAATCTTTCATTTTCCCTGGCCAGCTTTGATTCCATAATCAGACCAATAACTGTGATGTATAAGGTCAGGTCGTGTGATGGGGACATAACAGGGAAGAGACAGCAGACTTGCCGCTCCACCAATCGCTTCTGTCACTCACTGCACTGCACAAACCAAAGAGATCATTCCACCCAGCAATCTTCCCCAATCAGCTGTGAATCATTTCTCTGTGTGTTGCTTGGGGACTGTAGAAGAAAACAAAATGGTAAATGGCATCACCCCCCCCCGTCATCAAATAATAACAGATCAGTTTCATCCTTAGTTCTAGTACCACTAGAGTAATTAGAGAGGGCAAAGACAAGTTGCCGTGGTGACTAATGGCTAATTATCACCTACTATAGGCATTATACAGATGGCTTGACAAATTCTACAAACTGCTTCAGTGCACGATCACCCCGTTCATTCCCAATGTCTCTCTCCCTACATTTTCACTGCATTCCTTCCCTTCAGCCTTAGTTAAAGTGTATATGACAGACATAAGGGCTGAGCAGAGAGAAGGGGATACAGAACGAGGTGCCTCAGAGGACAGAGACAGACGCTAGCATCACTCAGCCCTGGTATTGTGATTATATTGGCAAAAAGAAGAAGAAGACTGAGGCCATTGCTATTATTAACATCTAGGTTGTTCCGTAAAAAGAGTGCCTATTTTAAGTAGATGTGCACCAATATTGAATTTAAAACCTGTATACTTAATGAAGTGCCCTTGAATATAGACACCTCAGATAATTCAATAAGTCTGTTTTTATATGAATAAAGAAGACTTACTAAAGTGCCAAAATTCAGCATCTCTCCTTGCACCTTCTGAGACTTATAGGAAGACTTTTACTCACTGCACACCAACATTTCTCCAAGTTATCACCATCATTGTAAAGACCTAAAGTACCAGGGTTTTGCTGTATTTTTTAAACTATTTTCTCCATTGTAAAATAACACATATGGAATCATGTAGTAACTAAAAACGTGTTAAACTTATCAAAATATATTTTAGATTTTAGATTATTCAAAGTTGCCACCTTTTGCATTGATGACAGCTTTGCACACTCTTGGCATTCTCTCAACCAGCTTCACCTGGAATGTTTTTCCAACAGTCTTGAAGGAGTACCCACATATGCTGAGCACTTGTTGGCTGCTTTTCCTTCACTCTGTGGTCCAACTCATCCCAAACCATCTCAATTGGATTGAGGTGAGGTGATTGTGGAGGCTAGGTCATCTGATAGCCATTACACAGCCTGGAGGTGTGTTGGGTCATTGTCCTGTTGAAAAACAAATGATAGTCCCACTAAGCTGAAACCAGATGGGATGGCGTATCGCTGCAGAATTCTGTGGTAGCCATGCTGGTTAAGTGTGCCTTGAATTCGAAATAAATCACAGACAGTGTCACCAGCAAAACATCCCCAGAGCATGACATGCTTCACGGTGCTCCATGCTTCATGGTGGGAATCATACATGCAGAGATCATCCGTTCACCTACTCTGCTTCTCACAAGGACACGGGGGGTTGGAAGCAAAAATCTCAAATTCTGACGCATCAAACCAAAGGACAGATTTCCACTGGTTTAATGTCCATTGCTTGTGTTTCTTGGCCCAAGCAAGTCTATTCTTCTTATTTGTGTCCTTTTAAGTAGTGGTTTCTTTGCAGCAATTCGACCATGAAGGCCTGATTCAAGCAGTCCCCTCTGAACAGTTGATGTTGAGATGTGTCTGTTACTTGAACTCTGTGAGTTGGTGGTTGTAGATTTCCCTCTAGTGGTGTGGGGGCTGTGCTTTGGCAAAGTGGGTGGGGTTATATCCTTCCTGTTTGGCCCTGTCCGGGGGTGTCCCTCGGATGGGGCCACAGTGTCTCCTGACCCCTCCTGTCTCAGCCTCCAGTATTTATGCTGCAGTAGTTTATGTGTCGGGGGGCTAGGGTCAGTTTGTTTATCTGGAGTACTTCTCCTGTCCTATTCGGTGTCCTGTGTAAATCTAAGTGTGCGTTCTCTAATTCTCTCCTTCTCTCCTTCTTTCTCTCTCTCGGAGGACCTGAGCCCTAGAACCATGCCCCAGGACTACCTGACATGATGACTCCTTGCTGTCCCCAGTCCACCTGGCCATGCTGCTGCTCCAGTTTCAACTGGCCTGGGCCCTAGGACCATGTCCCAGGACTACCTGACATGAGGACTCCTTGCTGTCCCCAGTCCACCTGGCCATGCTCCTGCTCCAGTTTCAACTGTTCTGCCTTGCTATTATTCAACCATGCTGGTCATTTATGAACATTTGAACATCTTGGCCACGTTCTGTTATAATCTCCACCCGGCACAGCCAGAAGAGGACTGGCCACCCCATATGCTCTCTCTAATTCTCTCTTTCTTTCTCTCTCTCGGAGGACCTGAGCCCTAGGACCGTGCCCCAGGACTACCTGACATGATGGCTCCTTGCTGTCCCCAGTCCACCTGACTGTGCTGCTGCTCCAGTTTCAACTGTTCTGCCTTATTATTATTTGACCATGCTGGTCATTTATGAACATTTGAACATCTTGGTCATTTTCTGTTATAATCTCTACCCGGCACAGCCAGAAGAGGACTGGCCACCCCACATAGCCCGGTTCCTCTCTAGGTTTCTTCCTAGGTTTTGGCCTTTCTAGGGAGTTTTTCCTAGCCACCGTGCTTTTACACCTGCATTGTTTGCTGTTTGGGGTTTTAGGCTGGGTTTCTGTACAGCACTTTGAGATATCAGCTGATGTACGAAGGGCTATATAAATAAATTTGATTTGATTTGATTTGATTTGTGATGCATTTATTTGGGCTACAATTTCTGAGGCTGGTAACTCTAATGAACGTATCATCTGCAGCAGAGTTAACTCTGGGTCTTCATGAGAGCCAGTTTCATCTTTGCGCTTCATGGTTTTTGCGACTGCACTTGAAGAAACTTTCAAAGTTCTTGAAATTGTCCGCATTGACTGACCTTCATGTCTTAAAGTAGTGATGGACTGTTATTTCTCTTTGCTTATTTGAGCTGTTCTTGCCATGAAATGGACTTGGTCTTTTACCAAATCTTCTGTATACTATCCCTACCTTGTCACAACACCACTGATTGGTTTAAAAGCATTAACACTTTTTTGAGTAGGTGTGTACAAACTTTTGACTGGTAACTGTAGTTATTTTGTTGATTTGACAACCATTTCTGAATATTGTTATTAATTTAATGTGATTAGTGATTAATTTATGTCTGTCCCTCATTTTAAGGACAACCCTGTTGCGTGAACTGAGCTCTCGTTTTAATACGGTCAAACTATTCCTTTAAAAAACAAAATACAAAGAAACATTGCACATCTAATAGTCAAAACACAGTTTAAAAGTAGGTGAGCTGGCTCTACTCTTTTTGGCCATTTCCTGGTGTTTTGTGGTGGAAAACTGAGCAGGTCGAGCATAACACGTCAACCCTGTTACCCAAAGATGGACAGACTCTAAATGTTTTAACAATTCATTTTTTGCAACTTTTTGCACACAACACGCTTCTATTCCACCTTCCACAAGGATATTTATGGCTGATTTCCGATGAAATCGTCAACGCTGTTACTTTATTTGGCACTTACTAGGCACATTTATTTTAAAGGGAGACTCAGCAAAATGACATTGCCACGAGCAGCACCGGAGTTATTGAGGTGAGCGAGATTCAAGGCTCTCACACAGTCACACATGTGCGCGGGTTCGCTTCACCATGTTACGACGTGGAATGCAGGGCAACGAAACAGCGGAGAGGTTGAGCCTCGTGCTTATACGCCATATCGCTGAGTCTACCGTTGACTAACTCTTGAGATGGGAAAATGTTTTGTATGACAGAATATAAAAATGTGATGACATAAAAAACAATTGGTGGGGACCAACTAGGTTCACTTAAGGTTTGATTTAACTGGCTGAAAGGTCTATGTAGTATTTCATATACTTTTTCTATTTTTAATTAGTTTGATGTTTTTGCTTGGGAATTCGCAGTATGTACTACTTAACACAACTGTGGTCCAGGCGTGATGTGCTGGATTGCACTGGGCAAAATGTTCATTGTGAAATCGGGCATCCACAGGGCAGCAAATAATATATCACATTTCCAAAACTATTCAAACCCTTTACTCAGTACTTTGTTGAAGCAACTTTGGCAGCGATTGGGTATGACGCTGCAAGCTTGGCACATGTGTATTCGCGGATTTCTTCCATTATTCTCTGCATATACGCTAAAGCTCTGTCAGGTTGTATGGGGAGTGTTGCTGCACAGCTATCTTCAGGTCTCTCCAGAGCTGCTTGATCGGGTTCAAGTCTGGGCTCTGGCTGGGCCACTCAAGGACATTCAGAGACTTGTCCTGAAGCCACTCCTGCGTTGCCTTGGCTGTGTACTTAGGGTCATTGTCCTGTTGGAAGGTGAACCTTTGCAAGACTGAAGTCCTGAGCACTATGGATCAGGTTTTCATCAAGGTTCTCTCTGTACTTTGCGCTGTTCATCTTTGCCTCGATCCTGACTAGTCTCCCAGTCCCTGCCGCTGAAAAACTTCCCCACAGCATGATGCTGTCACCACCAAGCTTCACTGTAGGGATAGTGCCATGTGATGCTTGGCATTCAGGCCAAAGCGTTCAATCTTGGTTTCATCAGATCAGAGAATCTTGTGTCTCATGTTCTGAGAGTATTTATGTGCCTTTTGGCAAACTCCAAGCAGGCTGTCATGTGGCTTTTACTGAGGAGTGGCTTCCGTCTGGCCACTCTACCATAAAGGAGGCCAGTTTGGGGTTGTCAGCTCTAGAAAGAGTTTTGGTGGTTCCAAAATTCTTCCATTTAAGAATGATGGAGGCCACTATGTTCTTGGGGACCTTCAATGCTGCAGAAATGTTTTGGTACCATTCCCCAGATCTGTGCCTCTATGGACAATTCTTTCAACCTCATGGCTTGGTTTTTTTCTCTGACATGTACTGTCAACTGTGGGACCTTATATTAACAAGTGTTTGCCTTTCCGAATCATGTCTGATCAATTGAATTGACCACAGGTGGACTCCAATGAAGTTGTAGATACATCTCAAGTATGATCAATGGCAACAGGATGCACCTGAGCTCAATTTCGAGTCTCATAGAATAAGGTTTGAATACTTAAGTTAATTAAGGTATTCCTTTTTTTTCATACATTTGCAAAAATGTCTAAAAAACTGTTTTGCTTCATCATTATGGTTTATTGTGTGTATATTGATAAGGATTTTTTTCATTGAATCCATTTTAGAATCAAGCTGTAACGTAACAAAATGTGGAAAGAGGCATCTGAATTCCTTCCAAAGGCACTGTACAATACCTTGGGATTACAGTTTTCAAATACTTACTCCTTATTCCTAGATCTTAACAAAATGCTTTGTGGTCTGGCTGATTGACTCATGAATGTATGTAGGGAAAGAGGAGGACTAGAGTTACAGCAGCAGAACGCCGCTCATGTTCAGGATGTCAATCATATTTACACCATGATTCATATCTAAGGGAGCATTCTGGAACTGAAGATGCTGACTGACACACACGCGCGAGCACGCAAACACACACACACACACACGCACGCACGCACGCACACACACACACACGCATGCACACGCAAACACACACGCACACACGCACACACGCACACACACACACACACACACACACACACACACACACACACACACACACACACACACACACACACACACACACACACACACACACACACACACACACACACACACACACACACACACACACACACACACACACACACACACACACACACACACACACAGCCTGTAAGTGAGTGAGTCATAGCATACTGGGGTATGAGGACGCTCTTGGCCAGTTTTCTCCTGCTATTGTTTGTTTGCAATTTCATGAATATTTCAAATGCCTGCTGAAAGAATGCATTCCCTCTACATTCTCTTCAGAGGAATTAGGACCTGTAGCTTTGACAAAGTTTTCGCTAGCCTTCAGTCTTGAAAACCAGGAACTGAATAATCTGAGTCAACTCTGGGTCTAAAATGAAGGGAACTAGAACACAGCGTGAAATGGCATGGAATGTGTATGGACATTTATTATTGAAAACGATACTGGTGGTTTGATCCATTTTTTATAAATTTAGAACAATATAACATTAATCTTGCCTGTGTATTATCCAATGCACTTGCTACACTTACATAAACAAATGTATCTCTGTAAATTGGTACTATGATTACCCATAATGAATAGGGCTTGAAACACCCTTGATGTTGTGCAGGAGCTCTTACACTAAGAGCTTCATATTGACTAAGATGAGTAAATCAGATGCTGAATGCATGTTTGTGCCATTCAGCAGAGCTGCTAAGCAATATTATTGTTCTCCACCTCAAAATGACATGTCTGGAGAACAGATTTAATCTACCAAAAAGGAAAAACAAGTAAAAGGGATTTCTTCCTCTATTCTCAGTTGCATTATCAACAACATTAAATGTCCATGGAAAACCTGACAGAAGACTAATTGTTTGTGATTACACACTTCCATTGTCTAATGTTCTTGTCTGTCTAGGCTTAATCAACTACATTTAGGACATGTCCTAAGCTGATACTCTGCACAAGCACACAACACTTTTTACCCACAATGGCCTTCCTCTGGCAGTTGAAGATGTGTCACATCGTAAAAATGGTTAACATGAGGACAATAATTCATTTTGATTTAATGTTCATTTTGAAATGCACAGTTGCTCTCCTTTGTTTTTCTATACGAATCGGACTAACAGCCCCTTTGTTCTCCACTATGCTGTCAGTCTTCTTTTTCACATAAGTTACATGTTAAAATATGTGAGGCTATTATGTATCGTCTACAATGTTTCATAGAAGTACATGTTTGATTATTGAAGATAACGATTCGAAACATTCAAACATTTTGTCCCTCCATCAGAAGGAGGAAATGGCAAGGATAGACATGATACACATCGCCTGCTACTGTCTTAATCATTCTTCATGAGCAATCAGAGCAATCTAGTCAGCTCAGCTCTGCTGTGACTGGCAGATATAGATCACCTCGCAATTCTATTCCTGTAATACTGGCGGAAAAGCAGTGCCTTTGAACATGCAAATTACAGTGGCATACATTTAGCAGAGACTTTTTGGAATAACATCAGTATATTTGGCAGGGATACAGTATGCCTGGTAGAATCTATAATTATCCATGGTTTGTTTCTTTTCGGCAGAATTCTGCAGAGCCTTTACCAAAGTCCTCATTCACAAAACATGAAAGTAATGAGGGGTTTGATATTATGGTAAATGATATGTACACTCACCCAGGAGAGTTCGGTACTGACTAAATATGTTTAGCTTCCTGCTTATCTCAATTTGAGTCACTAGACTACTGCAATATTGGATTGTGGGGCCACAACATCAATACTGTATTGGTGATGTCAAGTTCTGTCTGTGCTTGTAAGAATCCGATGAATGATTCATATCATTGTCTTGAAATACAATGCCTGCATCTCCCCCTGGAGAAGTATATTAAACCTCCATTACTTCAGCTCAGATGGTGCTTTCAGTTACAAAGAGTTTCTATTCATTTACACCATGTAAACAATGTCTCCTGTCTTCAACATTTGGTCTATGTGTCGGTAGTGTTGTAGCAGCCACTTTTTTAAACCCAAAATATTACTACCCCCCCCAAACCTATGTTGAGCATAGAGCCCCACTTCTTTCACCTTCCTAGTTGTTTATGATTGGACAAAGCCAAGCCTGACCATACAGCCACTGTTAAGACACACCAGCTGGCACATTTATGTCTTTCATTTTCCAGTGTGGCTTCGTGGGGTTCAGTGGATGAGTTCTACCGCTTGTGGGAAATCGATAGCAGCAGTTACCCTGCACAACAGCAATAAGCCAGGACTAATTTGGTCCTGGTGGGTCTAGGCTGGCTCCTCCGTCATTGGAATCCACTCTAAACAGATGAAACCTCAAGCATGCCCCAATTTACCCAAAGTTGCCTAGCCGTGGAGTGGGGAGGGATAGGTTGGTTCCTTTTATCTAGTACTGCCAAGACATTTACATATTGATTAGATGGAGCAAGCGACATTGGAGATTGCTACTTGGCTCTAAGCGCCCCTTATTTCTTTTTGAATGCTTCCACCCATACATCAGTTTTCTCCACTGCTGTTATGCACAAACTATAAAGAATAGACATGGAATAAGTCTGTGAAACACACGTAGAAACAACAATGGTTCATTTGATGATTCACATGTGTAATTGGAGGAAATATGGGTAGCTGGTGGTGGTATTCTAAATGCAAATAATTGTATAGTCACAAACACCATGCATGTTAAAACATGTTTTAATATTTCCTTGGGGATATTCTTATCTGCCTATCCTGAACTAGGAATGAAAGTGGGCAGAAAACTCCTTTGTTACAAGAGGGAAGGAAGTGTGTAGACATGAAATCCTTCAATGCCGGATGAAAGCCTTTTCCCTAAGGAGCTTCCTGAGGCTGGCTCCTTCCAGCTCCATAGCTTCGTCATCCACATTCTTCATCTAACTCCTGTTTACATGGAATCAGATGTGGGGATAAAAAAAAAAAGATTTGACTGTTACTCCACTCAAGTCTTCCATTATACAATTATACAATGTGCTCCCAGTTTGCTATCGTGCTTATTGCTCTCAGAGCTGTGTGAGCCTGCTGATGAAATATTTTGTTATAGAAAGTGTCACTGAAAGTGTTACTTAGTGCAACATCACTATCATTAATAGTTCATCACAAACTTAGTGTGTATTTGTCCTACCCCCCCTAAAAAAATGTCCTTTTTGCAAGATAGTTTGCCTCTCAGTCGACTTAAATGTCCAAAGCTGTACAAAAATAACCAGAACTGTGGTATTTCCATTGAAATTATATTAGGTTTAAAACAGACCAGCCATTGTTTCTGTGAGGTATCCTGTAGTATAATGATGTTATTCCAGATGTGTTCAAATAACAATGGGGAAAATGATAATGTAGCACTTTGTTTCATATGAGTTGAAGTAAGTGTTTTCAAGTGAAAACCAGTTGCTAGGATTATAAAACTTGTATAAACAATAGATGTAAAATGAGAAATGCAGAGAATTTGTCCAGAGTAATAGCTGTGAGAAAAGTCTCAGATTAAAGTTTAAACAATACGAAATGCTTTTAAATCAAAGCTGCAACAATTTGTCAGTGAAATACATTGCTAACAGCATAGCATTTGCAGTACAGAGCATTGTCATTAAAATGTTCGTTTTGCATTATATCTTTTGCATGAGTTCATAATTGCGAACTCTTTGTCAACAAAACCTGCTTAGTCCAATTTATCAAATTACTTTCAGCTTTGAAAATCTGTATTTAGCCAGTGAATTGTTAAAAACCACAGGCTTCATGATTCAAGTGGTAATTATTCTCATTATTTAACCTCATTGATAGACATGACATTGCCAGCATTAAGATTTGAGTTCAATTTCCAAAAAGACAAGGCTTGTAGCTTTCAAATGATATGTCACTTCCTATTTTCTGATGATTCTTTCAAAAAATGTTGGGGGGGGGTACCACTCTGGAGCAGTGGAAATGCATTCTCCGGAGTGATGAATCACACTTCACCATCTGGCAGTCTGACTGACTAATCTGTGTTTTGGCGGACTCCAGGAGAACGCTTACTGCCCAAATGCGTAGTGCCAACTGTAAAGTTTGGTGGAGGAGGAATAATGGTCTGGGGCTGTTTTTCATGGTTCAGGCTAGGCCCCTTAGTTCCAGTGGAGGGAAATCTTAATGCTATATCATGACATTCTAGACGATTCTGTGCTTCCAACTTTGTGGGAACAGATTTGTTAAGGCCCTTTCCTGTTTCAGCATGACAATGCCCGTGTGCACAAAGCGAGGTCCATACAGAAATGGTTTGCCGAACATATTGGTGCAGCTGTCTTCCGGGTTAAATTAAGAACAGCGGTTTGGCGGGTCATGTTTCGGAGGATGCATGTATTGACCTTTGCCTCTCCCGAGCCTGGTGGGGAGTTGCAGTGATGAGATAAGATCGAAATTGGTGTGAAAAAGTGGGGTAAATTTTTTTATTGGTTTGTCGAGATTGGCGCCAAAGAACTTGACTGGCCTGCACAGAACCCTGACTTCAACCCCACCGAACACCTTTGGGATGAATTGGAACGCCGACTGTGAGCTAGGCCTAATCGCACAACATCAGTGCCCTACTTCTCTAATGTTCTTGTGGCTGAAGGGAAGCAAGTGCCCGCAGCAATGTTCCAACATCTAGTGAAAAACCTTTCCGGAAGAGTGGAGGCTGTTATAGCAGCAAAGTGTGGACCAACTCCAAATGAATGCCCATGCTTTTTGAATGAGATGTTCGATGAGCAGGTGTCCACATACCTTTGGTAATGTAATGTAGTCCGCAAAGGTCGCAGGTCTGTGGAGATCTTCACAACTGCTGCAATAATCTGCACAGAATCTCGAAAATCATTGAGCACTTGCACCATGTACTTTTAACGTAATCTCAACTGCAATCCAGGTCATTTGGTTCTGCTACTACCAGAAGCACAGTAATAACACACTACATTTTATAAATACAAAATATCTGACATTGTTATTTTGTTGTTGCTTTTGTTGTGCTTTTAAATGGTTGAAGCGCAGTGATAAGACATTCCGATGACAACTAAACCAAAAGCCGGACATTGCTTTTGCAGTGGAATTTGGTTGTGCTTTTCGATGGCTGAAAGCATAGTGACAACACATTGGGAATTCATCAAACATCTGGCTGACTTTTTGAGTGGGTGAATAAAGGTTCAAATCACACGGATCAACGCCTCAACAAAATATTACCCAAATGATGTGGTATGACCAGTGGGCCATTACTCCTGGTGTTCAGGCATTATTGTATTGTTGATGAGTAGGTGAACAGTGCCTAGATGTATTCATCAGCAGCAGTAGATAGTGGAGTTGTCCAGACCAGTGTGGGTTAGCTACGGCTCTGACTACCAGATCCTACTAATAGGATCTGAGACCTGGAATGCCTGGCTTCTCTACGGCTCTGAGTCACGACAGCGACAGAAGGATGAAACCCAAGGCGTATCAACCCCCTGTGTTCCAAAGCCACAAAACCTCCCGAGCTCTCTGACAGTGCTTATAACCTTTAAACCAAACATGGAGTTCAGGAAATAACTTAATAGGCTTTTAGAGGCTTTGGACGGTTATTTTGACAGTGATAACTCCCCTTAACTGTCAGTGCCCACCGAAGAAAAAAAAGCATAGCACATATTTTATTCATAAATATGACATTTCTGTTCTCCTGACAGAACACAGAAGACTTGCAAACATACAATCCTGTCTGCCTAAGATATGGAAATATGGCACATTGTAATATATTATCAAGATAAAGCTGGGAGAACCGGAGGGTCTGGAGTTTACAACAGCTATGAAATGTAGTGGATAAAATAGTGGCAACAAAGCTTATATCACAGCTATTGAGAGCAATACATTTGAAACCATTGATTTACTGCACATCTTTCACAGGAAGAGGCACATTAAAGAATGAAGGAGGAAGAATGACGGTCAAATTTTAAACAAAATGTCTTCTGCATCCATGATTCACTTAGTGAATGAGGGAATCTTCAAAATAATTACAACTTTAAGATTTATATCTATAATATATTTTCTTAGTGGTTGCAACCAAGGTTTAGTTTTGCAACCAAGATGCAATCTGATTTACAGTATATGGAAAGAGGATATCTGAGGAAGAAAGGTTAAGTTGAAGACGTATTGGCAGTGATGGAAAAAGTACCCAATTGTCACACTTGAGTACAAGTGAAGATACCTTAACAGAAAATGTCTAAAGTAAAAGTGAAAGTCACCCGGTAAAATACTACTTGAGTAAAAGTCTAAAAGTATTTGGTTTAAAATATACTTATTAAGTATCAAAAGTAAATGTAACTGCAAACATATACTTAAGTATCAAAAGTATAATTAATTTCAAATTGCTTATATTAAGCAAACCAAACAACACAATATTATTGTTTTTAAAAATGTATCTACAGATAGCCAATGACACACTCTAACACTAATTTACAAATTAAGCATTTGTGTTTAGTGAGTCTGCAGAGGCAGTAGGGATGACCAGGGATATTCTCTTGATAAGTTTGTGAATTGGACCATTTTCCTGTCCTGCTAATCATTCAAAATGTAATGAGTACTTTTGGGTGTCAGGGAAAATGTATGGATTAAAAAGTGCATTATTTTCTTTCGGAATGTAGGGAAGTAAAAGTAAAAGTAAAAGTTGTCAAAAATATAAATAGTAAAGTAAAGTACAGATACCCCAAAGACTACTTAAGTAGTACTGCCTATTGGATGAAAGGCACAGTCTCCCACATAAATAAAACTATGAATAAATAAATGACCATGAAATTCTATTTTAGGTGTTTGCCTGTCCATGTAGACTTCCCATTTTCTTGGTCACTAAAGATACCCAATGAGTTGGAACAATATTTCCTGACAACAACATGCTGCTTGAATGTTGCTCTGAACCACACTCACTGTTGGAAGAATAGTCTTATTAGGAACACACTGAGGCGTCTGGATAATGCAGGATACTTCTTGAGATAGACTGCTAGGCTGTTAATGTTTTATTGCTATGGATCATTTGAAAAATAGCCCTCTGAGACTGAGGCAATCATGGATAGGCTCAATGTTTGGGATGTCTCTCGTCTTAATTCATTTGCCCTGTAGAAAGAGAGTGTCTACTGTCTAAATGTTTTCTGAGAACATCAGGAGGTAAAGCCAATTTGTTACCTCGAGGGCAATTCAAATGTTTAATTGAGGAGCTTTATACTGAAGAATGTGTTTGTTTTCTATGATTGTGTTTTGTTTCTTGTTTTTTTCTTAATGTTTAAAAAAAATATATTTTTGTAATTACAAGGCTCATCTGTAAAAGAGACCTTGGAACTTAGCATGACTTCCTGGCAAAATAAAGGTTAAATGAAAATACATACAAAATAAAAGGCAAATACTGAAACTGAGGAGAGAAACTAAAGTGGTATTGAGATTTTCTGCAAATGTTGCATACAATTGTGAGGAGACAGGGGGTTTATGGGGTGGAGATCAGAAATATCAGAGTCTGTAACTTGAATGTTTTAGACCATAACCCTGGTTACAGGTTTAACATTAACTCCGGATAAAGACATGGCAGTGAAAACTAATGATCAGTAGTCTTACCAAATGTCAATTGTGTCCTAGGTCTATAGTCTTAATCTGGGTTCATGAAACCAGTCCTACATGTTTATTTGTTCCCTGGTTCCATATGGATGTTGACCAACATCATCGTAGATAATGAAGTGAAACGTGGGGAGAGATGTCTTTCAGAGGTCAGGGGTGCAGAGTCCATGCTGCCTCTGACATTCAAAGGGCAGCAGCATCCTGCCATGATGCTTAAAATGACTGCAGATCAAGGGGGCTTTGAAACAGTAGGGTTACCAAGGTGGACAGATTTACAAAGGAGACATCTGAAAACGGTTCAACATTTGCAAACTAAAATGGCAGCATATGGAAGCCAAGACCTTTTCTACTCTAATAGTATGCCTCATGGAATGATAAATGGCCACTGCGAAGAGAACGTTTCTGAACATCGTGAGCATTTGGGCTAAATAAGATGTTGCGTTGCCGTGTTCACATCGTTCAACTGAAACCCTCTGACTTTTGGAAACCCTGTGGCACATACTGGCATTGTACATCTTTTGTGGATTTCAAGGTGAATCTTTTCTGTACTGCTGGCTTCATGGACAACTAGGTTATTATAGTCGCTGTTTGTGCTATTGAATGACTCTTATTGGATTCTTTGTCATCATCCCCGGATAAGAGGAATGATGTCAATAATGATATTCGAGAGAGATATCGGAGAGATGTGTCTCTCCATTATATCCAATGAAACAGCCAGAGTTCAGCTCTTGAGCGTCAGGTCAGACAATTATCGATACTCGACTTGAACAGATTCAGTAACGCAGTTTACGCTTTGATTGTCTACGAGACTAATGCTCATTACCAACTACCTTCATGGTACTCACTGAAGGTCCCTAATCAGTCTATGCAATCAAATAATCAGACATAAGGAGGAAAGACTTCAGGTGATTTCCTGGGGTTCGGGAATTACTCAACAAGAGCATTTGCATCAAAATTAGTCTCAGAGGCTTGTGGTTATTTTTTGTATCTGCATATGAATGACATCAATTGCCCTGGTAGTCTGTCATTCAGCTTAAAGGTGTTAGAGGAAGAATTGTTTTTATTTTAACCTCTTCTACCTGCTTCTTCCACAATTGATTCGAGTTCATTGAGCCACAAAAGCAGAGGTGCCTATTGACTCCAAGGTTCCCACAGATCAATTAAACCAATCAACAAAAGAGAAACTTATTAAGTTAAGATGCAAATAAACAACAAGCAATAGCAACCGTCAATAAATGACTGATACCTTGCCAGATCCGAGTCTCTTATCTTTCAGATCCATTCTACACAGGGGTGTAACAATGTTGTGGCTGTTACAGGACATTGAAATAAGTATAGATAATTATTGTAATGTCACGTTCTGACCTTAGTTCTTTTGTTATGTCTTTGTTTTAGTATGGTCAGGGCGTGAGTTGGGTGGTTTGTCTGTTAGTTTTTCTAGGTTGTGTTTTGTGTTTGGCCTGGTATGGTTCTCAATCAGAGGCAGGCGTCGTTAGTGGTCTCTGATTGAGAATCATACTTAGGCAGCCTTTTCCCACCTGTGTTTGGTGGGTGATTGTTTCCTGTTCTGTTGTTTGTGTCACCATTCAGGACTGTTTAGGTTTTCATTTCCATTCACTTTGTTATTTTTGTATTGAGTCGTGTTCAGTTATTATTAAAGTATCATGGACACTTACCACGCTGCGTATTGGTCCGATCCTTGCTACCCCTCCTCAGAAGAGGAAGAGGAAAGCCGGTACATGTAACAGCAGCATGATACTGAGCTAGAGTATAATAGAACACTCTTAAGGTGTCAGCATGCTTCGGTTCAGCTGGCGTCTAGCCAAGAACTGAACGTGTGTGCTCTCATACTTCCTTAGAAGGACTACTTTCACTTGAAAAACGAGAAAAAAAGTACTGTTTGCTCATCTTGAGATGCTGTAGTCAGTATACACTTCCTCAAAATAGTCAGAATTAATCTAAAATAACGAAAGAAATCTGTCATTAATTTTGACGTTTTGGCAGAGGAGCTCTTAGTTGTACAATTTTGCATCTAACTAAGATGTTTTGTGCAGTATTTCTCAAATGTAAAATGTTGCATGAAAACGATTGAATGACAAGAATTCCTACTGTTGACCAATCACAGACGAAGGGGCGTAGACCTACCAACTTCGGCTATTCGGCTACCGACTTCGGCTACTGACTTCGTACCGACTTCGGCTACTGACTTCAGCTTGCATCGAGAATTTTTTGTGTGTGCAGCAACAGTAAAAAAAAAAGAAGATCAAAACAAACTACAACGTCACAAAATGTTGTTATAATATATACTGAGTGTACAAAACATTAGGAACACCTGCTCTTTCCGTGACAGACTGAGGTGAATCCAGGTGAAAGCTATGATTCCTTATTGATGTAACTTGTTAAATCCACTTCAGTCAGTGTAGATGAAGGGGAGGAGATATTGTGAGTCATGGATTGTGTATGTATGCCATTCAGAGAACGGGCAAGACAAAAGATTTAAGTGCCTTTGAATGGGGTATGGTAGTAGGTGCCAGGTGCACCGGTTTGAGTGTGTCAAAATCTGCCACTTTGCTGGGTTTTTCACACTCAACAGTTTCCCGTGGGTATCAAGAATAATCCACCACCCAACAGCCAACTAGACACAACTGTGGGACGCATTGGAGACATGGGCAAGCATCCACGTGGCACGCTTTCGACACCTTATAGAGTACATACCCAGACGAATTGAGGCTGTTCTGAGGGCAAAAGGGGGTGCAACTCAATAGTAGGAAAGCGTTCATAATTTTTTGTATACTCAGATCCAAATGGTTTCGGATGGGAAGCATGCCGACGCCTTTATTCTCTGGTCCTCAGGGCAATCCTAAAAAAAATGTAATAATGATCATACTTTCAGCTTTGAAAGGAAAAAGGCTCACCATGAAAATCGCGTAGTTCCTCCCACGACACACTTTAGTGATTGGATTCATCAAGCCAAGGGGATGTTTACCTTTCATTTTATACCTCAAATCACTCCCTTTTGTCTCCTTAGATCTGCACTAAGATTTTGTTGTAGACTCATGGGCAAACACAGTCATCCACCACTTAAAGAGTGAATTGGATTATTGCCCTTAAACCCTTTCCTTTGAAACGAAGAGACTGTCTGCCGACATGTGAACCATTTATGTACCTTTGGATATATGGAAAATGTAATGGCTCTGGTTGAATTGACTGTGCCTTAATTTAATCTCTGGAATTTCCATGTGATCTTTGACTGCAGTAATTGAGGTTGCAAATCTCGAGGTTGCACAACCGGTTCCTAAGTCCATGAGGTCATAGCGATTCACAATTGCAGCACTGAAACTATGAATCAATATGTTTCAAAAGACATTTGAGTACCTTTTGACAGCTCCATAGACATTTTTAATGCCATATCCTACCCATATCCTAGTTAGGTAATGGTATGAAATTGTGCCCAGGGAACATACTGTACACAGTATGTCTGCTAGCAGAGACAGAGTGGCTGTTTTCACATTCCTAGCCAGCAGCGCAGGGAGAATGACAAGGCAGGAGTGCTGCCACTACAGTGCAGCAATCAGGAGTCTTCTGGCTGATTGGAGGTTGGAGGGAGACAAGGGGGACTTTGGAGGGCGGGAGGGAAAGAACCCAGCTCCTCTCCTTTCTGAAATGCTCCTCTCTCTCTCTCTTTGAGAAGCCATGTAATTACATAGCCGTGGCCTGACACTACTTATTGCACTGTTTGTAACTGCTGCCAATTACCATGGAAATGGTTTTACAAAAAAGGAAAAGTCATAGCAGGTGTTCCAAGAAAAAATAGTTTTGTCAACTTTCTTTCTGCGAGACATGGACAGTTCAGTTGTCTTAGGGAGCACTTAAGTGGTGTTGAGTAAATGTGATACAGTTCGCGTGGGTTTCAGTTGGGAGTTAAATACCTTGTTGGTTGATAAAAAGTTGGGCAGGATTGTAGTGTCCGTCCGAAACAGCCTGTCCTTTGAGACATGGAATTCTGTTGTCATTTAGCTGAGAGACAGTTGATGGGTCATCCAAGTGCTTAGGGAGCACAGTAGGTAAGGGTAGTTGTGTGAAAGTAAATGTGATATCCGTAGTTCGCGTGGGTTTTCAGTTGGAGTCAAAAGAAGCAATCATGCATCCATTATTTTAGAGGGCACAAAGTATGTTTAGCATTGTTCAAACACCTGAAACAGTTTTTTCCTGCAATCTCGATTCATAACCATCATGCCTAATTTTATGTTTAAAATACAGTACGTATATTTTCTGCATAGGTAATCTAAGCATACCGCTTTGGCTGTTCAATTGTAATTTTAATGAGGTTAAATCACACATCTCAAAATACTGCACATGCCACCAGGGCTCTTTTACAGTCCCCAAATCCAGAACAAATTCAAGACAGTGTACACTATTATATAGAGCCGTTCCATCTCATACTGCTCCAATGAATAGAAAACCTAGTTTAAAAAAAACAGAGCAACACCTCACGACACCTCTCCCCTATTTGACCTAGATAGTTTGTGTGTATGTATTGTTATTGGCATGTAGGCTACGTGTGCCATAATGTAGTTCTGTGCTTGAGCACAGTGGTCCTTCTGTGGCTCAGTTGGTAGAGCATGGCGCTTGTAACGCCAGGGTAGTGGGTTCGATCCCCGGGACCACCCATACGTAGAATGTATGCACACATGACTGTAAGTCGCTTTGGATAAAAGCGTCTGCTAAATGGCATATATTATTATTATTATTATTATTATATTATATTATTGTCTATTAATGTTCTGTATTATGTCATGTTTCATGTTTTGTGTGGACCCCAGGAAGAGTAGCTGCTGCTTTTGCAACAGCTAAATGGGATCCTAATAAAATATAAAAATACTGACATGTCTGGGATACTACATCCAAATGATTACATGGTACATGTGATTAGTGGTTATGTTTTTAAATCAATTAAATATGCTTCTCTGCATGTATACTAAAATCTGGATACAAGATTGAAAGGAATATGAGTCTTATTCAGTATATTTAGTTATTACTTGCTTTTCTAAAGTTTATCAACCATGCCAGCAGGCATGCCAGCTAAGATGGGTAGACAAGCTACTCTAACTTGATTGATAGCCCAAAATGGCTTGGTAGCTAGGTTGGGAGATTGGGAACCTATCTCGATGGCTAGCTAAAGCCAACTCCATAAAATGTCTAGGTGGCTAGAATTACAGAGTAACAACAAAACATTTTGTTTCATTTATTCACCAAAAAGGAATCAACGGGCTACATAGCTTGAACAAATTCATTTACAAACATACCACCTGCGAGTCCTGCCAATCACCGGCAGCTAAAAATCAAATAAAATGCTGTGTGTCACGCTGTACTCTCTCTACTTCTCCACTGATTATACTGTCTGCATACAGTAGATTAGGGTTACTGAAGTACTATTTGAGAAGGTCCTGTCACACAAGTCTTCTAGGTGGCAAAGGTCCGGATGGATATTGTCATTTATTGGAGTAGTAGCAAACCATACGACCTCAAACTGAGAAAGAATGTTGCATTTTTAAACACATTTCCCGCAATTCTACACATTTTGCAAAGATTTCTGTTGTTGTTGCTGTTTTAAAGCTGCAATATGTTGGTGATCTGTCATTTTCATTGAGATCAAGTCTAAGTGTCATGCAGGTGAAGGAGGACCCAAACGCGACTTAACAGAAACAGAGTTTATTAATGCTCAAAACCGAATAACTGAAATCCTCTAGATAGTAGAGGGGAAAACAACTGGAGAAGCGGCCACAGACTGCAGGTCGCTTCGGGTAGGCGCAGGCCGTAGTCAACTGAGACACCTGCTCACACGCAGCGTCTGAAGAAGGCACAAAACACGACAGGACAGGGTGATACACAATCACGGCAAAAAACACGACAGGACAGGGCGAAACGCAATTACAGCATGGAATACAAAACAAGGAACCGACGGAACAGGAACGGATTACAAAGGAATAAATAGGGAATCTAATCAGGGGAAAGGATCGGGAACAGGTGTGGGAAGACTAAATGATGATTAGGGGAATAGGAACAGCTGGGAGCAGGAACGGAACGACAGAGAGAAGAGAGAGCGAGAGAGTGAGAGAGGGAGGGGGAGAGAGAGGGATAGGAGGGAAAGAACCAAATAAGACCAGCAGAGGGAAACGAATAGCATGGGGAGCACAGGGACAAGACATGATAATAAATGACAAACATGACAGTACCCCCCCACTCACC
This sequence comes from Oncorhynchus gorbuscha, assembly GCF_021184085.1. Lineage (NCBI taxonomy): Eukaryota > Metazoa > Chordata > Actinopteri > Salmoniformes > Salmonidae > Oncorhynchus > Oncorhynchus gorbuscha. The sequence goes on from NC_060186.1 coordinate 53,012,382, forward strand.
GAGCGCCTCCTGGCGCTCTCGAGGAGGAACACTGGCAGCAACGGAGGAAATCATAGATCAAACGGTCCAGCACGTCCCGAGAAAGAACCCAACTCCTCTCCTCAGGACCGTAACGAAAAACGATAAAAAGGGAAACTAGGGTACTACTCTAAAAAAAAAAATGAGAACTAGGGACAGACTGAGACACAGCAAGGGCAGGGACAAGAACAGGAGAGATGCGATGGCAGGGAACAGACTGAGACCCAGCAAGACCAGGAGCAGAAGCAGAAAAAAATTACCAGACTTCTTCTGCGCGCAGTCTGAACACGCAGCCACGAAACGGCGCGTGTCACGCTCCTGAGTCGGCCACCAAAAGCGCTGGCGAATAGACGCAAGAGTGCCTCGAACACCGGGATGACCAGCTAACTTGGCAGAGTGAGCCCACTGAAGAACAGCCAGACGAGTGGAAACAGGAACGAAAAGGAGGTTACTAGGACAAGCGCGCGGCGACGCAGTGTGCGTGAGTGCTTGCTTAACCTGTCTTTCAATTCCCCAGACTGTCAACCCGACAACACGCCCATAAGGAAGAATCCCCTCGAGATCAGTAGAAGCCACAGAAGAACTAAACAGACGGGATAAGGCATCAGGCTTGGTGTTCTTGCTACCCGGACGGTAAGAAATCACAAACTCGAAACGAGCGAAAAACAACGCCCAACGAGCTTGACGGGCATTAAGTCGTTTGGCAGAACGGATGTACTCAAGGTTCTTATGGTCTGTCCAAACGACAAAAAAGGAACGGTCGCCCCCTCCAACCACTGTCGCCATTCGCCTAGGGCTAAGCGGATGGCGAGCAGTTCACGGTTACCCACATCATAGTTGCGCTCAGATGGCGACAGGCGATGAGAAAAATAAGCGCAAGGATGAACCTTATCGTCAGACTGGAAGCGCTGGGATAGAATGGCTCCCACGCCTACCTCTGAAGCGTCAACCTCGACAATGAATTGTCTAGTGACGTCAGGAGTAACGAGGATAGGAGCGGACGTAAAACGTTCTTTTAGAAGATCAAAAGCTCCCTGGGCGGAACCGGACCACTTAAAACACGTCTTGACAGAAGTAAGAGCTGTGAGAGGGGCAGCAACTTGACCGAAATTACGAATGAAACGCCGATAGAAATTAGCGAAACCTAAAAAGCGCTGCAACTCGACACGTGACCTTGGAACGGGCCAATCACTGACAGCTTGGACCTTAGCGGAATCCATCTGAATGCCTTCAGCGGAAATAACGGAACCGAGAAAAGTAACGGAGGAGACATGAAAAGAGCACTTCTCAGCCTTTACGTAGAGACAATTCTCTAAAAGGCGCTGTAGAACACGTCGAACGTGCTGAACATGAATCTCGAGTGACGGAGAAAAAATCAGGATATCGTCAAGATAGACAAAAACAAAATGTTCAGCATGTCTCTCAGAACATCATTAACTAATGCCTGAAAAACAGCTGGCGCATTGGCGAGACCGAACGGCAGAACCCGGTACTCAAAATGCCCTAACGGAGTGTTAAACGCCGTTTTCCACTCGTCCCCCTCTCTGATGCGCACGAGATGGTAAGCGTTACGAAGGTCCAACTTAGTAAAGCACCTGGCTCCCTGCAGAATCTCGAAGGCTGATGACATAAGGGGAAGCGGATAACGATTCTTAACCGTTATGTCATTCAGCCCTCGATAATCCACGCAGGGGCGCAGATTACCGTCCTTCTTCTTAACAAAAAAGAACCCCGCCCGGCCGGAGAAGAAGAAGGCACTATGGTACCGGCGTCAAGAGACACAGACAAATAATCCTCGAGAGCCTTACGTTCGGGAGCCGACAGAGAGTATAGTCTACCTCGAGGAGGCGTGGTCCCTGGAAGGAGATCAATACTACAATCATACGACCGGTGAGGAGGAGAGGAGTTGGCTCGGGACCGACTGAAGACCGTGCGCAGATCATGATATTCCTCCGGCACTCCTGTCAAATCGCCAGGTTCCTCCTGAGAAGTAGGGAGAGAAGAAACGGGAGGGATGGCAGACATTAAACACTTCACATGACAAGAAACGTTCCAGGATAGGATAGAATTACTAGACCAATTAATAGAAGGATTATGACATACTAGCCAGGGATGACCCAAAACAACAGGTGTAAACGGTGAACGGAAAATCAAAAAAGAAATAGTCTCACTGTGGTTACCAGATACTGTGAGAGTTAAAGGTAGTGTCTCAAATTTGATACTGGGAAGATGACTACCATCTAAGGCAAACATGGGCGTAGGCTTGTCTAATGGTCTGAAAGGAATGTTATGTTTCCGAACCCATGCTTCGTCCATGAAACAACCCTCAGCCCCAGAGTCAATCAAGGCACTGCATGTAGCACCCGAACCGGTCCAGCGTAGATGGACCGACATAGTAGTACAAGATCTAGATGAAGGGACCTGAGTAGTAGCGCTCACCAGTAGCCCTCCGCTTACTGATGGGCTCTGGCCTCTTACTGGACATGAAATAACAAAATGTCCAGCAACTCCGCAATAGAGGCACAGGCGGTTGGTGATCCTCTGTTCCCTCTCCTTATTCGAGATGCGAATCCCTCCCAGCTGCATGGGCTCAGTCTCAAAGCCAGAGGAGGGAGATGGTTGCGATGCGGAGCAGGGAAACACCGTTGATGCGAGCTCTCTTCCACGAGCCCGGTGACGAAGATCTACCCGTCGTTCTATGCGGATGGCGAGAGCAATCAAAGAGTCCACATCTGAAGGAACCTCCCGGGAAAGAATCTCATCCTTAACCGCTGCGTGGAGTCCCTCCAGAAAACGAGCGAGCAGCGCCGGCTCGTTCCACTCACTAGAGGCAGCAAGAGTGCGAAACTCAATGGAATAATCCGTTATGGACCGTTCACCTTGGCATAAGGAAGCCAGGGCCCTAGAAGCCTCCTCACCAAAAACTGAACGGTCAAAAACCCGAATCATCTCCTCTTTAAAGTTCTGGAATCTGTTAGAGCAATCAGCCCTTGCCTCCCAGATAGCTGTGCCCCATTCTCGAGCCCGGCCAGTAAGGAGTGAAATGACGTAAGCAACCCGAGCTCTCTCTAGAGTATGTGTGGGGTTGGAGAGAGAACACAATCTCACACTGCGTGAGAAAGGAGCGGCACTCAGTGGGCTGCCCGGAGTAGCAAGGTGGGTTATTAACCCTGGGTTCTGGAGGCTCGGCAGGCCAGGGAGTAACAGGTGGCACGAGACGTAGACTCTGGAACTGTCCAGAGAGGTCGGAAACCTGAGCGGCCAGGTTCTCCACGGCATGGCGAGCAGCAGACAATTCCTGCTCGTGTCTGCCGAGCATGGCTCCTTGGATCTTGACGGCAGTGTAAACAGCGTCTGAAGTCGCTGGGTCCATTCTTTGGTCGGTTCCTTCTGTCATGCAGGTGAAGGAGGACCCAAACGCGACTTAACAGAAACAGAGTTTATTAATGCTCAAAACCGAATAACTGAAATCCTCTAGATAGTAGAGGGGAAAACAACTGGAGAAGCGGCCACAGACTGCAGGTCGCCGGGTAGGCGCAGGCCGTAGTCAACTGAGACACCTGCTCACACGCAGCGTCTGAAGAAGGCACAAAACACGACAGGACAGGGTGATACACAATCACGGCAAAAAACACGACAGGACAGGGCGAAACGCAATTACAGCATGGAATACAAAACAAGGAACCGACGGAACAGGAACGGATTACAAAGGAATAAATAGGGAATCTAATCAGGGGAAAGGATCGGGAACAGGTGTGGGAAGACTAAATGATGATTAGGGGAATAGGAACAGCTGGGAGCAGGAACGGAACGACAGAGAGAAGAGAGAGCGAGAGAGTGAGAGAGGGAGGGGGAGAGAGAGGGATAGGAGGGAAAGAACCAAATAAGACCAGCAGAGGGAAACGAATAGCATGGGGAGCACAGGGACAAGACATGATAATAAATGACAAACATGACACTAAGAAGCAGTAGCTCTGTTGTATGTGTGCTTTTTCTATGCTTCTCGTTCTTAAGATGAGTTTTTTTGCGTCTTCTACTTTTGTTTTTGGACACCAGCTTCGAACACCTGAAAATACAATATTTTGGGTTATGTAAAATATATTTCAACTGAAATTAGGCGAACTATTAGAATTTCTGCAACCAGGAAATGGCAGAGCGACTTCTACATACTGCATCTTTAAAGGTAATTTCCTGCAATGCTACACATTTTTCCATGTCTTATGTGTTGATATGATACCAGAGGTCAAAGCCCGACCCATTCCGGGTCCAGATCGGGACCGGTTCTGCCAGTTGAGTATGGGGGCACACTACATTATCTAGCGTCCTGTCTAGCATATCTTGGATCCTTGTCTAGCATATCTTTGCTCCTTGGAAGGAACCACATACTAGGGAGAATAGGGGGTGGTCCAGTCAATACCACTGACAGATATTTTTTATAAATAATGATGATAAAACCTGGGCTTAAAAATTAATACAAAATTATAATAAATAAAATAAATCTGAGGCGGCACGTGCCCTTGACGCCTCTGGGTGTACCTGTTAGAATTAAAGGTCTTGATGACTTGCAGAGAGCGTTAGCTAAAGATGAAGCGATACCAGGTGTGACTGACGCATTGGTAGCGTTCCCAAACAAATTACAATAGGAGGTTAACAGTGTTATTGATTCCGTTCTGATAGCCTAAACTAACACGACTTGAGTAATTTTGACTATTACTATTATTACGTTTCCACATGCACACTTATTTTGACTCATGCCTCACTCTAACTTTAGGTCTTACAGTCATTTCATACACACGTTAAAGGTGAGTGAAGAAAAGGAATATGTTACAGAAACACTTTTCCTGTCTAGCACTAGCAGTGCACCCCAACCCTCCTGTGGTTCTGTGCCATGTAGATGGGTTCCCCTGGGGTCTCTTCCCACTGTTCAGGGCTCTCCTCTCTTAGCTGGTCTCTGTCTGACTCTGTAGAGGTCTCCTCCAGTCCTCCTAACTAACGCTGTTCCTCCCACACTGCTACACTAATGAGGACGCTCCATCAGACAGGTTGCAAACTGTGACATAATCTACATCCCAATTGTAGTGCTGCCTGGATGAGATTGGATCAAAACGTAATGGCTCTGTGTGGTCTAGTGCGATTACCTAGGAGTGGAATGAGGAGACGATAGGGAAACAGCTCGGAGAACTGATCCCCCAACAGCTCCAAACCGGTACAGCCTGCCCACACAGTGCTCCAGACTATCATTATCAGCCTAATGAGGTGATAAAAAAAAATAATAATAGCAAGCAGTGAATAGCAAGCAAAAAAACATATAGCAAGCAGTGAAAATTCGGACATTCATTGATTCCTTTAAAAAAATGTGAATTTCAACTTCCAATTAAAAACTGTAAAGCCCATTGTGCTTTCTGAAAAGTGATGTAAAATTAAGGAAGCTCTGTGCGGTTGTTTTGATTTCTCATGTAGGATTTTAATAACCTCTTAACACCCAGGCAAAATTATATATTTGTGCTTTTATTATTATTTTTCAGCAGTAGCATGCAAGGGTGTCAGTATAAACAGTAGTATATCAAAACCAAATAGTTACATATTACATCTAACAGTGTCTAGTTGTTAATAGCTTGGGAAAACATCTTAGATGGATGATACAAGAAAAGGTTGCTTCTGTGCTCCTACGCTCAATATTTATACATATGGAATGTATACAGTATTCAAGCTTGAGAACTATAAAGGGCCTGTGCAAATGTTGAATTTTCATAAGATGAATTGCACAGGTGTACACTCTTAGTAAATCATTAGCTATCTAGAACCTAATAGGGTTCTTCGGCCGTCCCTATAGGACAGGGCTATAATCATCTATATTCTTACAGGGGCCAGATGTGAAAAAAAAGGTTCATTATAGGGGGGCGGACATTTTTCACATGCAATTATTCTTCAGAAGCGCAACACAAAAACGTTCGCTCACCATTTTTTCTAAACATTTTATTTTGGTAATTTTACAATTATCTGAAACTAAGCATCTCAATAAATAACACAAATAAATGTCACATTAGGTAATGCCAAATTCCAGTCTGAAGGAAGTAGGCTTTGAATGATGTATTTTTTAATGTAACTGTCATGTTTGTCATTTATTATCATGTCTTGTCCCTGTGCTCCCCATTCTATTCGTTTCCCTCTGCTGGTCTTATTAGGTTCTTTCCCTCTTTCTATCCCTCTCTCTCCCCCTCCCTCTCTCACTCTCTCGCTCTCTCTTCTCTCTATCGTTCCGTTCCTGCTCCCAGCTGTTCCTATTCCCTAATCATCATTTAGTCTTCCCACACCTGTTCCCGATCCTTTCCCTGATTAGAGTCCCTATTTCTTCCTTTGTGTTCCGTTCCTGTCCTGTCGGTTCCTTGTTTAGAATTCACCGTGCTGTGATTGTGTATCGCCCTGTCCTGTCGTGTTTTTGCCTTCATCAGATGCTGCGTGTGAGCAGGTGTCTCTGTCAGCTACGGCCTGCGCCTACCCGAAGCGACCTGCAGTCTGTGGCCGCTTCTCCTGTTATTCCCTCTACAGACTAGAGGATTTCTGTTATTCCCTGTTTGGACATTTCCTGTTAAGGATTCAGGATTTGTCGTTTTCTGTTTGGACTTGAATAAACTCTGTTTCTGTTAAGTCGCTTTTGGGTCCTCTTTCACCTGCATGACAGAAGGAACCGACCAAGGAATGGACCCAGCGACTTCAGACGCTCGTTACACTGCCGTCAAGATCCAAGGAGCCATGCTCGGCAGACACGAGCAGGAATTGTCTGCTGCTCGCCATGCCGTGGAGAACCTGGCCGCTCAGGTTTCCGACCTCTCTGGACAGTTCCAGAGTCTACGTCTCGTGCCACCTGTTACTTCCTGGCCTGCCGAGCCTCCAGAACCTAGGGTTAATAACCCACCTTGCTACTCCGGGCAGCCCACTGAGTGCCGCTCCTTTCTCACGCAGTGTGAGATTGTGTTCTCTCTCCAACCCAACACATACTCTAGAGAGAGAGCTCGGGTTGCTTACGTCATTTCACTCCTTACTGGCCGGGCTCGAGAATGGGGCACAGCTATCTGGGAGGCAAGGGCTGATTGCTCTAACAAGTTCCAGAACTTTAAAGAGGAGATGATTCGGGTTTTTGACCGTTCAGTTTTTGGTAGGGAGGCTTCTAGGGCCCTGGCTTCCTTATGCCAAGGTGAACGGTCCATAACGGATTATTCTATTGAGTTTCGCACTCTTGCTGCCTCTAGTGAGTGGAACGAGCCGGCGCTGCTCGCTCGTTTTCTGGAGGGACTCCACGCAGTGGTTAAGGATGAGATTCTCTCCCGGGAGGTTCCTTCAGATGTGGACTCTTTGATTGCTCTCGCCATCCGCATAGAACGACGGGTAGATCTTCGTCACCGGGCTCGTGGAAGAGAGCTCGCATCAACGGTGTTTCCCTGCTCCGCATCGCAACCATCTCCCTCCTCTGGCTTTGAGACTGAGCCCATGCAGCTGGGAGGATTCGCATCTCGACTAAGGAGAGGGAACGGAGGATCACCAACCGCCTGTGCCTCTATTGCGGAGTTGCTGGACATTTTGTTAATTCATGTCCAGTAAGAGGCCAGAGCCCATCAGTAAGCGGAGGGCTACTGGTGAGCGCTACTACTCAGGTCTCTTCATCTAGATCTTGTACTACTATGTCGGTCCATCTACGCTGGACCGGTTCGGGTGCTACATGCAGTGCCTTGATTGACTCTGGGGCTGAGGGTTGTTTCATGGACGAAGCATGGGTTCGGAAACATAACATTCCTTTCAGACCGTTAGACAAGCCTACGCCCATGTTTGCCTTAGATGGTAGTCATCTTCCCAGTATCAAATTTGAGACACTACCTTTAACTCTCACAGTATCTGGTAACCACAGTGAGACTATTTCTTTTTTGATTTTCCGTTCACCGTTTACACCTGTTGTTTTGGGTCATCCCTGGCTAGTATGTCATAATCCTTCTATTAATTGGTCTAGTAATTCTATCCTATCCTGGAACGTTTCTTGTCATGTGAAGTGTTTAATGTCTGCCATCCCTCCCGTTTCTTCTGTCCCTACTTCTCAGGAGGAACCTGGCGATTTGACAGGAGTGCCGGAGGAATATCATGATCTGCGCACGGTCTTCAGTCGGTCCCGAGCCAACTCCCTTCCTCCTCACCGGTCGTTCTATTGTAGTATTGATCTCCTTCCGGGGACCACTCCTCCTCGAGGTAGACTATACTCTCTGTCGGCTCCCGAACGTAAGGCTCTCGAGGATTATTTGTCTGTGTCTCTTGACGCCGGTACCATAGTGCCTTCTTCTTCTCCGGCCGGGGCGGGGTTCTTTTTGTTAAGAAGAAGGACGGTACTCTGCGCCCCTGCGTGATTATCGAGGGCTGAATGACATAACGGTTAAGAATCGTTATCCGCTTCCCCTTATGTCATCAGCCTTCGAGATTCTGCAGGGAGCCAGGTGCTTTACTAAGTTGGACCTTCGTAACGCTTACCATCTCGTGCGCATCAGAGAGGGGGACGAGTGGAAAACGGCGTTTAACACTCCGTTAGGGCATTTTGAGTACCGGGTTCTGCCGTTCGGTCTCGCCAATGCGCCAGCTGTTTTTCAGGCATTAGTTAATGATGTTCTGAGAGACATGCTGAACATCTTTGTTTTTGTCTATCTTGACGATATCCTGATTTTTTCTCCGTCACTCGAGATTCATGTTCAGCACGTTCGACGTGTTCTACAGCGCCTTTTAGAGAATTGTCTCTACGTAAAGGCTGAGAAGTGCTCTTTTCATGTCTCCTCCGTTACTTTTCTCGGTTCCGTTATTTCCGCTGAAGGCATTCAGATGGATTCCGCTAAGGTCCAAGCTGTCAGTGATTGGCCCGTTCCAAGGTCACGTGTCGAGTTGCAGCGCTTTTAGGTTTCGCTAATTTCTATCGGCGTTTCATTCGTAATTTCGGTCAAGTTGCTGCCCCTCTCACAGCTCTTACTTCTGTCAAGACGTGTTTTAAGTGGTCCGGTTCCGCCCAGGAGCTTTTGATCTTCTAAAAGAACGTTTTACGTCCGCTCCTATCCTCGTTACTCCTGACGTCACTAGACAATTCATTGTCGAGGTTGACGCTTCAGAGGTAGGCGTGGGAGCCATTCTATCCCAGCGCTTCCAGTCTGACGATAAGGTTCATCCTTGCGCTTATTTTTCTCATCGCCTGTCGCCATCTGAGCGCAACTATGATGTGGGTAACCGTGAACTGCTCGCCATCCGCTTAGCCCTAGGCGAATGGCGACAGTGGTTGAGGGGGCGACCGTTCCTTTTGTCGTTTGGACAGACCATAAGAACCTTGAGTACATCCGTTCTGCCAAACGACTTAATGCCCGTCAAGCTCGTTGGGCGTTGTTTTTCGCTCGTTTCGAGTTTGTGATTTCTTACCGTCCGGGTAGCAAGAACACCAAGCCTGATGCCTTATCCCGTCTGTTTAGTTCTTCTGTGGCTTCTACTGATCCCGAGGGGATTCTTCCTTATGGGCGTGTTGTCGGGTTAACAGTCTGGGGAATTGAAAGACAGGTTAAGCAAGCACTCACGCACACTGCGTCGCCGCGCGCTTGTCCTAGTAACCTCCTTTTCGTTCCTGTTTCCACTCGTCTGGCTGTTCTTCAGTGGGCTCACTCTGCCAAGTTAGCTGGTCATCCCGGTGTTCGAGGCACTCTTGCGTCTATTCGCCAGCGCTTTTGGTGGCCGACTCAGGAGCGTGACACGCGCCGTTTCGTGGCTGCTTGTTCGGACTGCGCGCAGACTAAGTCGGGTAACTCTCCTCCTGCCGGTCGTCTCAGACCGCTCCCCATTCCTTCTCGACCAGGGTCTCACATCGCCTTAGACTTCATTACCGGTCTGCCTTTGTCTGCGGGGAAGACTGTGAGAGCCGCCAATAAACGCAGGATTAAGAGTCCAAGGTATTGTTGCGGCCAGAGAGTGTGGCTTTCCACTCGCAACCTTCCTCTTACGACAGCTTCTCGTAAGTTGACTCCGCGGTTCATTGGTCCGTTCCGTGTCTCCCAGGTCGTCAATCCTGTCGCTGTGCGACTGCTTCTTCCGCGACATCTTCGTCGCGTCCATCCTGTCTTCCATGTCTCCTGTGTTAAGCCCTTTCTTCGCACCCCGTTCGTCTTCCCTCCCCCTCCCGTCCTTGTCGAGAGCGCACCTATTTACAAGGTACATAAGATCATGGACATGCGTTCTCGGGGACGGGGTCACCAATACTTAGTGGATTGGGAGGGTTACGGTCCTGAGGAGAGGAGTTGGGTTCCGTCTCGGGACGTGCTGGACCGTTCACTCATCGATGATTTCCTCCGTTGCCGCCAGGATTCCTCCTCGAGTGCGCCAGGAGGCGCTCGGTGAGTGGGGGTACTGTCATGTTTGTCATTTATTATCATGTCTTGTCCCTGTGCTCCCCATTCTATTCGTTTCCCTCTGCTGGTCTTATTAGGTTCTTTCCCTCTTTCTATCCCTCTCTCTCCCCTCCCTCTCTCACTCTCTCGCTCTCTCTTCTCTCTATCGTTCCGTTCCTGCTCCCAGCTGTTCCTATTCCCTAATCATCATTTAGTCTTCCCACACCTGTTCCCGATCCTTTCCCTGATTAGAGTCCCTATTTCTTCCTTTGTGTTCCGTTCCTGTCCTGTCGGTTCCTTGTTTAGAATTCACCGTGCTGTGATTGTGTATCGCCCTGTCCTGTCGTGTTTTTGCCTTCATCAGATGCTGCGTGTGAGCAGGTGTCTCTGTCAGCTACGGCCTGCGCCTACCCGGCGACCTGCAGTCTGTGGCCGCTTCTCCTGTTATTCCCTCTACAGACTAGAGGATTTCTGTTATTCCCTGTTTGGACATTTCCTGTTAAGGATTCAGGATTTGTCGTTTTCTGTTTGGACTTGAATAAACTCTGTTTCTGTTAAGTCGCTTTTGGGTCCTCTTTCACCTGCATGACAGTAACACTCCCTTCTAACTAGTCCTTCTGAGCCTCAGAGCGTAAAACAGAATGCACATACATGTTCCTGAGAGTCACAGCTTTCAGGAATGGGGTCAAACACTAGAGCCAAATTCATATGAAGAAACAATTATCATCATGCCACATAGGTGATAGAAACTGTGTAAAAATGCTAGGAACAACACTATAGACAACCACAATAGTGCTTGTCATTTTTGCACTGAACGCCCGATTTTTGAGAGGTGTTTTTTGCAGATCTTTTATTTATGTTCAGAATTTATCAAAGGGCAATTTAAACAAATAAATGGGCCGGATCAGCCCAGCGGGCCGCCAGTTGAATAGCCCTGCTATAGGAGAACCCTTTGAAGAACCAGTGGTGTAAAGCACTTAAGTAAAAATACTTTAAAGTACTACTTAAGTATACATATTTTCTGTACTTTACTTTACTATTTATATTTTGACTACTTTTACTTCACTACATTGCTTAAGAAAATATTGTACTTTTTACTCCAGATATTTTCCTTGACACCCAAAAGTACTCATTGCATTTTGAATGCTTAGCAGGACAGGAAAACAGTGAAATTCACACACATATCAAGCAAATATCCCTGGTCATCACTACTGCCTCTGATCTGGCGGACTCACTAAACACGCATGCGTTGTTTGTAAATGATGTCTGAGTGTTCCTGGCTTCCGTAAATAAATACAAATGTAAAATAATTGTGCCATCTGGTTTTAATATAAGGAATTTGAAATGATTTATACTTTTACTTTTGTTACTTAAGTATGCTTTAAACCAAATACTTTCAGACTTTTACTCAAGTAGAATTTTACTGGGTGGTACTTTTACTCAAGTATGACAGTTGGGTATTTCTTCCACCACTGTGAAGAACCCTTTTTGGTTCCAGGTAGAATCCTTTTGGTTCTAGGGAAAACCCTTTTGGGTTCTATGTAAAACCCTTTCCACAGAGGGTTCTACATGGAACCCAAAAGGGTTCTCCTATGAGGACAGCCGAAGAACACTTTCAGAACACTTTTTTCTACAAGTGTATCTATGAACCAAATGTATGCATGTGCTGGTCCTATCATTAGTCTTAAATCAGGGATGGGTAACTTCGATGGGGGAGAACATTTCATATTTTTAGAGTTCATTCCATGCAATTTTACACATTTTGCCATGGGGTGTTGCTGTTTTAAAGCAAGTTTGCTGCAATTCTATACATTTTACCATAGGATGAAGAGAAATGTTTGCAGTTTTTAATATGATACTGTATCTGAGTGAGACTGACTTTACAAAATCAATGGCGGCCCCCAGGCTCTAATTCAACCTTGATTACTACAAGTTTATATACAGTAGCTGGCCACTAGACTAACTTAACAATCTAAAAAATGTTTGCTGACATGGACTACTTGAGTGACTTTCAGAACAAAATAAAAACTGTGATGCAAAAGCAAATTTCAAAATTGCACCTTGTGTATTCTACTATTCTAATTCACAGCAGTAAGTTGAGGCCTATCATTGTCTTAAATAATTAATATAGACAAGAGCTCCTATGCAGCAAAAGATGAAACAAGCTCTGAACCTGTTTCTCCAGCTATGTATTCAATACACCCCCCAACAGTTTGATAAGATTTGGCAGTATGTCAATTGGCAAGGCACCAAAAAGCATTTATTTTATTTCAGCATGTCACAGAGTACCAGCAGGACAGTCGAGCTCGGGGAACAAAATGATTAGCATAACAGAACAACTAAATAATATCCTGGGTGACATGAATTATAGGAGTCACAGGAATCATAACATAGAAATTATCTGCAGCTACCCTGAGAGAGAGCTAATTTGGCTGTTGGCTACACCACCAAAGTCAGTTTCACAACACAGCTAAATATCAGCCATATCATTCTCATTGATAAAATGGCACCCAGCATTTGTTTTTAGGCAAATGTTATTGAATGTGAATGACTTGAGTGGTCAATCATTTAAATTAAATGTTTGACTCTGTTTTAAGTGAAAAGTTAAAGCTGAGATAATGGATGCACAACAATTGAAAAAATAATAACATTACCGACACACTGTGTGTTTGCCTCACCTGGAGCACCTACAGTACCAGCCAAAAGTTTGGACATACCTACTCTTTCAAGGGATTTTCTTAAATTTGTACTATTTTCTACATTGTAGAATAATAGTGAAGACGTCAAAGCTATGAAATAACACACATGGAATCATGTAGAAAATAGTAAAAACTAAGAAAAACCCTGGAATGAGTTGGTATGTCTAAGCGTTTGACTGGTACTGTACGTGAGAATGCTGTTCATTGACTACAGCTCAACATTCAACACCGTAAAAATACAGGTTAAGAAAACCTAATGATTCTATGCATCAGCATTTGACAATAAACAAATTCATGGTACAAGCGCCGTTGCTAACTACTAGCGCCGTTGCTAACTACTAGCGCCGTTGCTAACTAGCAATGCTTGTCCCATGTTTGCAAAGAGTTATTCGATATTAGAAGGCCGTTGTCTTAACCTTTGTCGGCTTTCACCTAGGCTCGGTGCCCCCTCTCATTAAGTAACTCAAGTTGACGGCCGTCCGGGGTACTGCAGGCTGTCATTATTAACTCAATTATCCTGATAACTTCTTCTGTGTGCGATTTAAAAATAATATGTTTAAGAATATACATCTGGTGATAATTTATTTAATTAACTAGGAAAGTCAGTTAAGAACAAATGATTATTTACAATGACAGCCTACCCCGGCCAAACCCTAACCCCAGCGATGCTTGGTCAATTGTACGCTTCAAATGTTTTTGTTTTATTTACACAAAGTTTCACCCCAAAGATTGCAATTTTTCCATTTACTATAATGGGGGATCCTGTTTTCTGCTAACAAGGCCTGCTGCACCACAGTCGGCTTTGATCTTCCGTGGTTTCAATGAGGGTGGGCAGTCATTCTCCCCTGGTATGAAAACCTCCCTCTGCAACTGGATCCGGGACTTCCTGACAGGTAAACCCCAGTTGGTGAGGGTAGGCAACAACACTTCTGCCACGCTGACCTTCAACACAGGGCTCCTCAGGGGTGTGTACACTGCCTCATCCTTTACTTCCTTTACATCCACGACTGCGTGGCCACGCACGACTCCAACACCATCATTAAGTTTGCAGACGACACGACGAGACAAGCTACAGGGAGGAGGGAAGAGCCCTGGCTTAGAGGTGCCAGGAAAACAGCCTCTCCCTCGACTTCAGCAAACCAAGGAGCTGATCGTGGAATACGGGAAACACGGGGGAGCACGCCCCTATTGTCATTGACGGGACTGCAGTGGAGATTGTCAAAAGCTTCATGTTCATCAGCGTGCACATCACAGATGACCTGATATGGTCCAATGACACCACCACTGAGACAACTACTACCACCAGGGCATCAGTTTACTGAACAGCTTACCGCAGCAGCCTCCCTGCACAGACCTGCACCTTAGAAACTATTTGCACCTCAGACAATACTGTGTCTGCACCTTAGAGATTATTTGCACCGATTACACACACACACACACACACACACACACACACACACACACACACACACACACACACACACACACACACACACACACACACACACACACACACACACACACACACACACACACACACACACACACACACACACACACACACACACACACACACACACACACACAGTTCTGTTATATACTATTTAATCCACTGGGTGAACAAGTATATTTGCAAATACAGTCCAGTATTACTATACAGTCTTTACACAACATTACATGTACACTACCGTTCAAAAGTTTGGGGTCACTTAAAAGTGTCCTTGATTTTGAAAGAAAGCACAGTTTTTGTCCATTAAAATAACGTCAAATTGATCAGAAATACAGTGTAGACATTGTTAATGTTGTAAATGACTATTGTAGCTAGAAACTGCAGATTTTTTAATGGAATATCTACATAGGCGTACAGAGGTCCATTTTCAGCAACCATCACTCCTGTGTTCCGATGGCACGATGTGTTAGCTAATCCAAATGTATCATTTTAAAAGGCTAATTGAACATTAGAAAACCCTTTTGCAATTATGTTAGCACAGCTGAAAACTGTTGTTCTGATTAAAGAAGCAATAAAACTGGCCTTCTTTAGACTAGTTAAGTATCTGGAGCGTAAGCATTTGTGGGTTCGATTACAAGCTGAAAATGGCCAGAAACAAAGTACTTTCTTCTGAAACTCATCAGTCTATTCTTGTTCTGAGAAATGAAGGCTATTCCTAACGAGAAATTGCCAAGAAATTGAAGATCTCGTACAACGCTGTGTACGACTCCCTTCACAGAACAGCGCAAACTGGCTCTAACCAGAATAGAAAGAGGACTGGGAGGCCCTGGTGCACAACTGAGCAAGAGGACAAGTACATTAGAGTGTCTAGCTTGATAAAGACGCTTCACAAGTCCTCAACTGGCAGCTTCATTAAATAGTACCCACAAAACACCAGTCTCAACGTCAACAGTGAAGAGGCAACTCCGGGATGCTGGCCTTCTAGACAGAGTTCCTCTGTCCAGTGTCTGTGTTCTTTTGCCCATTTTAATATTTTTCAGTTTATTGGCCAATCTGAGATATGGCTTTTTCTTTTTTACGTCTATTACTTGTTATTTTTCAATTGATTCTTTTTATTGTTATTATTGATATAGACTAATATACTTCATTGTTGAGGGAGCTAGCGCATAAGCATTTCACTTCACCTTTTATACCTGCTCTAAACGGTGTATGTGAAGAATACAATTGAATTAGATTTATTCTGACGGCTCACTGTCCTTGATTAACAGTGTGTTCATTAGAGACTGTGAGATGAGACTGACTGAGCACTAACAGCGCAGTCTGCTCGGCCGGCCCTTTCCAGTCCCAGCCAGCTGGCAAAGCACAGCATTGGTCACGGGGAAGTCACCCATGCAGTCTGCTGTTTCAACAACCAACAGCCTCTCAGACAGTCAGGCCTGCAATACTGGAACAAGTCCAAGAACATCTCAAAGCTTAAAGCCATGGTTGGTCTTCCTCTGAGAAGCGTTGCTCTGGATGCATGTTTATACCTGGCAGAGGGACACTATCACCCGGCTGATCACAGGGGATAAAAGACACAATGAACAGAATGGGGATTTTAGGAGGTAGAAAAATGTCCTTTAATGGCATATAGTAATGAAACACAGTATGGCCTACATTGTCAACATGTGATTATAAACTCATGTAGACAATGAGATGACAGAATGATGAACGAGCGCATTTTATTAACCCTCCTGTTGTGTTCGTTTCATGTTAATTAATTCTGTGTTCCCGGCCCAAAATGACCGACCCATTATAGCTGATTATAAATCCATAATAATACATATATTATCACCTAATGTTGTGTTAGATCTTTTTGTCAACTTCATTTCTTGTGAATATTACATGTTTTGAACTTCTATTTGCTATTTATAGGCCTCATTGACCTGAGCTCATACAACTCTTTTTTGAGTTAAAAAAAAGCATAATGTATGGATTATTTCGACTATAACAAATACTCAGATGAAACATATTGTGCTATTTATCACAGACTACTTTGAGTCATAGTTAAACAAGGACATTTGTTTTGAAACCATTTGACATTTGAAAATAGTGTCAGGATCAACCCGGGATACGGCGTAACTCGTTGGCCCTGGGGTCATCCTCATTTTCAGCCGACAGCCGACCTCTCTTCTCAGGCGAGGATGAAGACCAGAACAAATTCCCATTGTTTGACCGGATTGTAACAACAACCTCAACAGGGCCCTCCTCCTCATGACTGGATTGTAACAACAACCTCAACAGGGCCCTCCTCCTCATGACTGGATTGTTCCACATCGGTTGTCTCTTGGTCTGGATCATATTCTGTGTTGTCTTCAACTTCTGACACTTCCTCCTCTAACGCATCTTCACTGTCAGTTCCCTGGCCTCTCTCCTCCTCACCAGTGTCATGATCAAATATATGACCAAGAGCCTCACATACAGTATATAGTTTGATCATTGTGCTGCCACAGAATGAATTGTGAGCAAGGCCTCAAAAAAATGTTATATACCAGAGATGCGAGAAAAGTTCTATATATTATTGAAACAATGTTGTGATTGTTTGTGAGAATGCCAACAGGTGTGGTTCCCGTGGGGGAAAGATTCTATTGGGGAAAGGTTCCCGTGGAGGTGGCCATGGAAGCCAAGAAGGGGAGTGAGGTGTGTGTGTGTGTCTGTTCAAACACACATGCTTGTGGGGGTCTGGGAAAGGAAGTGCGTCCATCTGATGAATGGGCATGTGCCTGAACCCAATTTTATACACTAATTGTAGTCTCACCCATTCATTTCTAATGACCGGTCACAGGTGTACAAAAGTTCAATAAAACACCCAAAATGTAATGCAAATCATCAAAATGCATTTTGTGTGTTCAGATGCTCTGTGTGGACAAAGTCATGGAACCTTATGACAATCAGATTAAATGAACTACATTTTTCAGAAAGAAAACGTGTAAATCGGTCCAATTCGACCGGAACACAGTAGTAGAGTTAAGAGGAGTTGGGAGCAGAGCTGTTTTCATCTCTGTCAGAAACCTCTTTGTCTCTCTTCAATACTGTAATTCCTGTTTATTTCGTTCATATTGAATAACAGACAGCAGCTTTTCAGTTAGCTGGTTCAATTAATGAAGTGTCATTAGTTTATCACCTCTGCCTGAGGATTGCTGCCATCCAAGTGTGAAAACCCAAAATAGCAGGTACAAATGACTTCCTGATGCTTTGGGCTACATTTGTCTCATTTCCAATGATCTGGAAGTATTTGTTCCTCCTCACTATGCCTCTGGGCCCAGGTAAATCAGCAAGCAGGTCCCATAATCTTGTTGGCATGTCTACAGCAATCCGAATCCAGAAGTTACTTCCCCCTCGTTCAACAGTTGATGGTCTCTCCATTCTGACTGCCAGCCACTGCTATACTTAATTCATTCAGTGCCTCTTCTCAAAGAGATGAGATAACTTGTGGAGAGTGACTCAATGCATATGTAATGATGGAGATGAGTAAATGTTCTATCATCTGGATGTTATATAAAGAGTGGCCTCAAGGCTGACTAAAATCCTCTTGAGTAGGAAAAAAAGTAGAAGTAGGGGTTGTTTTTTCCTTCTGGACTTGCCTCCAATTTACTTATTTTGTACCATGTCTTCATCATCAGAAGAATAAGTTGAAATGTTTTACCCAAATAGTTATTTTCTAAGTGAGTAACAGTTAAACAGCTTACCAAGAATAAGATGCTTCCCATTCTATTATCCTAATTAGGAATGTCCAAATCAGTTGTTTTCCTAATCCATTTGATGTCCATTGAAACATTTTCACTCCAGTTCACCCATTGACTTTCAATGAACTTCACTTTCTTTCTTTTCACTTGGCAGCTCTTGTAAATGCGACCTTAGGACGTCAAGGTCTAGATGTACCAGGACAAATGGTACTATTCCATTCATGCATGTAATGTACCTTTTATGTATTGCCCAAACTATTCTGACCCTGTCTCGGGAGGTTACTGGCGAATTAGCCTTAGTGTTCAATCACACTTCCATTCAGCTTTCTAACACATGGCCCTCTTTAGACTGTCAGAACGTGTCTCTACTTGTCTAGAATGGATTTAATGATGCCAAGCTTGTCAGAACACAAGTCAGAAGCTACTGTGATGGGGGTAGGGAGAGCCAGTGACTTCGAGTTGTGTAGACAAGGTTAGAGTATTGGGGGGGGGGAGGCCCTAGGCCGGTATATGAGGTTGGCAGCAAGGGATTGATTACTATGTTAACATATTCAGCACTACAGGAATCGAACAGGCAGCACAGGAGGTTTATGGTCGTTGTCTTTAAATTACATTATAGATGTTTATTACATGTTGTTCATGACATCTGTATGATTTAATCAAATACATTTTTTTAAGCAACTTTCTTAATTTACTATAACTAACCAGCAAAAAAACATTGGGGCGATAGTAAGGCATTAAATAACTTTCAGTAGTTCAATGAGAAATATTATGACAAGATCCATGTTTCCAATTAGAGCAGAACATTGAACTCAAAGATGTCAAACCATTTTAACATTATAATTAATTTGTCGCTGAGGTGGAAAGATCCCAAATTGATCAATATATTTTAGCCATATATTTGTAAATACTGCACATCCTGAATGCATAATATATAGAACCATGCTCTGTTGTTCAGTGAGCTCATGCATCCCTCTAGCTTTCAGAGTCAGGACAGGACTGTATAGACTGGTCCTCTGGTCCCTTGTTTCCCAGGGAAATGTCCTTGCGTGCCTGTTTCCTGCTGCCTTGTAACTGGCGTTGGTGTTCCGCTGCTTCCTGTAGCGTAGCGTAGCCGTGCCCCCCCTCGCACATCCCTCCTCCTCCAGGTTTGGGATTAGAATTGGAATAACAAATGTCTCCTCCTGAGGAATGTGTTTTTGTTGCAGTTGTGGCCACAACATGGTCAGGTGATCTCCTGCCGAGATTCCCTGGGGGCCCAGTGCGCCTGCTTCTCTTTCGCAGAAATTTACTGGAGCAATAAATCTAGTGCGCTCATGGAGAAAAATTGAAGTGGAGACTCCCACAAGGAGCGAGAGAGAGAAAAATAATAAATGAAGGTGGAAGGGAGGTGAGGGTTGAGGGGATTGGGGGGGGGGGGGCAATCTGAAGAGGTGAAAAAGCAGAATTATACAACTGTACCCTCTCCAGAGGAAATGTCTACTTTGACAACTTAAGAACAAAGCAGAGGCAGACCTAGAGAGTCTGGGGATTATGGCTGTGAGTTCACCCACTCACTGAGCCAGTTATGTTCTAGTGTACTGTAGAATAATTCACCTGGAGCATACTGGGCTCAGGAGGCGTATCAATATACATTGTTCACCAGAGGAACACTGTTTACAAGTTCCCGTACATCTCGGGGCATAATTGGAAGGTTGAGTGGATTTCCTCGGAGGTTGATACAGTGTTTGTTAAACGCAATCTTATTTAAATCAGATAGGACACACACCTGACAACTGAGCTCTCTGTTATATATCTCTTCCATCTCACCGGGGGGGGGGGGGGGGGTCTGTGTCCCTTTGTGTATGCCACATTTCCTATTGTATCGTTTGGAGTTTCCCCTAGAGGAGCATTTCAGTAATAAGTGTTGAGCGAGCAGACGGAGATATGCTTTCCCCCAAGGCCCAAACATTCCTCAGATTGCTCCCATTACAGGGCTCTCTGTCTCTTAATGGGGAGGCAAGCTGCCTAATGAAATATTAAGATGGAGACAAGAGATGAGATGCTACTCATTGCGGAGGAGAATATTCACTAAGAGTGTTGTAAGTCAAACATTTAACTTCTGGTTGTTACTTATTTTTCATTACAAAGCAATTGAAATTGATAAAGCAATAGCACTTAGAAAATAAAGACAATTTAAGATAATAAGGATACACAGTAGGATTATACTTGTATTTTCACTGCCAGATATATATTCAAAGGCATCCTTAAGCACCATTAACGAGCAGCCAAAGCCCATGCTACCCTTAACAGAGTTGAAATGGTCTCCGGACGAAAATTGACCACTCCCAACATAAAACAATCAGATCTGAATTAGATGTTGGTGTCAGGTCTTGCATAACAGCCCGATAGCACATTACAATCTAATGGAATTGCTGATAGAAAATCTATTAACCTCAGATCCACCAACATCTTTTAATATGGTTAATTTCACTGATAAATGCTGTATCGTGTGTAATCGTGTGAGTAAATCACGGGTTCACCTCTTTCTCTCACTCTGAACTATTCAACACCAGACACATTCCATTTCAGTGTTACAGAAGTCCAAGTGAACCATGTCCTGCTATTCTTGTATTCCAATACATAGAGCACGCATGATTACACATGATTACACCAGTGATGCAGGATCCAAGTGGGAGAAAAATAGGTTGGTAAACACCAATCAAATCAAATGATATCCTTCACAACAATGCAGAGAGAAGGAAAATAGAGAAATAATGGAAAGTTAAATAAAAGTCATAATAAATACAAAATGAGTAACGACAACTTGGCCACAGACAAGGATCGAGGCGATGTGCCGTTGTATACGAGGTGATTGAGGTAGATATGTACATATAACTAGGAATAAAGTGACAGATAATAAACAGTAGCGGAAGCGTATGTGATGAGGGAAAAAAAAATGTTTGTGGAGAAAAAGGGTCAATGCAGGTATACACTACTGGTCAAAAGTTTTAGAGCACCTACTCATTCAAGGGCTTTTCTTTATTTATAATAATAATAATAATATTTATTTGTTTACTATTTTCTTGTAGATTATTGTAGAATAATAGTGAAGACATCAAAACTATGACATAACACACAAGGAATCATATAGTAACCAAAAAAAGTGTTTTTTAAATATTATATTTGAGATTCTTAAAATAGCCACCCTTTCCCTTGATGACAGCTTTGCACACTCTTGCCATTCTCTCAGCCAGCTTTATGAGGTAGTCACCTGGAATGCATTTCAATTAACTGGAGTGCCTTCCTAAAAGTTTATTTGTGGAATTTCTTTACTTCTTATTGCGCTTGAGCTAATCAGTTGTGTTGTGACAAGGTAGGGGTGGTATACAGATGCTAGCCCTATTTGGAAAATATGGACCAAGTCCATATTATGGCAAGAACAGTTCAAATAAGCAAAGAGAAATGACAGTCCATCATTACTTTAAGACATGAAGGTCAGTCAATATGGAAAATTTACTTGAATTTTATTCAAGTGCAGTCGCAAAAACCATCAAGAGCTATGATGAACTGCCACAGAAATGGAAGACCCAGAGTTACCTCTGTTGCAGAGGATAAGTTCATTAGAGTTACCAGCCTCAGAAATTGCAGCCCAAATAAATGCTTCACGGAGTTCAAGTAACAGACACATCTCAACATCAACTGTTCAGAAGAGACTGTGTGAATCAGACCTTCATGGTCAAATTGCTGTAAATTAACCACTCCTAAAGGACACCAATAAGAAAAAGAGACTTTCTTGAGCCAAGAAACACAAGCAATGGACATTAGTCCATTGGAAATGTGTCCTGTGTTCTGGAGTCCAACCGCCGTGTTTTCGTGAGACGCAATGCGGGTGAACGAATGATCTCTGCATGTGTAATTCCCACCGTGAAGCATGGAGGATTAGGTGTTATGGTGTTGGGATACATTGCTGGTGACATTGTCTGTGATTTATTCAGAATTCAAGGCTCAGCATATGTGGGAACTCCTTCAAGACTGTTGGCAAAGCATTCCAGGTGAAGCTGGTTGAGAGAATGGCAAGAGTGTGCAAAGCTGTTATGAAGGCAAAGGGTGGCTATTTGAAGAAGCTCAAATATAAAATATATTTTACACTTTTTTGGATACTACATGATTCCTTAGGTGTTATTTCATAGTTTTGAAGTATTCACTATTATTCTACAATGTATAAATAGTACAAATAAAGAAAAACTATGGAATGAGTAGGTGTTCTAAAACTTTTGACCAGTAGTGTAACCCTTGGGTTAACTACACTGAACAAAAATATAAATGCAACATGTAACATTTTCAAAGATATTACTGAGTTACTGTTCATACAAGGAAATCAGTCAATTGAAAAAAATGTATTAGGCCCTAATCTATGACTGGGAAATACAGATATATATATGTTGGTCACAGACGCAGAACCTTAAAAAAAGGTATGGACATGGATCAGAAAACCAGTTAGTATCTGGTGTGACCACCATTTGGCTCATGGAGCACGACACACCTTCTTCGCATAGAGTGGATCAGGCTGTTGATTGTGGCCTGTGGAATGTTGTCCCACTCCTCTTCATTGGCTGTACAAAGTTGTTGGTTATTGGCGGGAACTGGAACACGCTGCCATACACATCGATCCACAGCATCCCAAACATGCTCAATGGGTGACATATATATTGAGTATGCAGGCCATGGAAGAACTGGAACATTTTCAGCTTCCAGGAATTGTGTACAGATCCTTGCAACATGGGGCCTTGCATTATCATACTGAAACATAGCGTGATGGTGGCGGTTGAATTGCACAACAATGGATCTCGTCACAGTATCTTTCCACATTCAAACTGCAGTCGATAAAATACAATTGTGCTCGTTATCTGTAGCTTATGCCTGCCCATACCATAACCCCACCCCCACCATGGCATACTGTGCTCACAATGTTGACATCAGTAAACGGCTCACCCACATGGTGCCAAACACGCTGTCTGCCAGGTACAGTTGAAACGGGATTAATCCGTGAAGAGCACACTTCTCCAGCATGCCAGTGGCCATCGAATGTGAGCATTTGTCCATTGAAGTCGGTTACCCTGGTGAGGACGACGAGCATGCAGATGAGCTTTCCTGAGATGGTTTCTGACAGTTTGTGCAGAAACGTTTTGGTTGTACAAACCCAGTTTCATTAGCTATCTGGCTGGCTGGTCTCAGATGATCCCGCAGGTGAAGAAGCCAGGTGTGGAGGTCCTGGGCTGGTGTGGCTACATGTGGCCTGAGGTTTAGAGACCAGTTGGACATACTGCCAAATTCTCTAAAACTATGTTGTAGGCGCTTATGGTAGAGAAATTGAAATTGAATTCTCTGGCAACAGTTCTGGTGGATATTCCTGCAGTTAGCATGCCAATTGCACGCTCCCTCAACACTTGAGACATCTGTGGCATTGTGTTGTGTGACAAAACTGCACATCTTAGAGTGGCCTTTTATTGTTCTCTCACAAGGTACACGGATCATGCTGTTTCATCAGCTTGTTGATATGCCACACCTGTCTTGGAAAAGGAGAAATGTTTACTAACAAAGTTGTAAACAAATTTGTGCGCACTTTACATGTTGCGTTTATATTTTTATTCAGTGTATTTAACAAACTATTTAGAAGTCTTATGGCTTGTGGGTAGAAGCTGTTCATGGTCCTGTTGGATATAGACTTGGTGCATTGGTACCACTTGCCTTGCGGTAGCAGAGAGAACAGTGACACTCATGACTTGATAGGCTGGAGTTGGATGTCAAGCCGTTGCCATACCAAGCGGGGATGCAGCCAGTCAAGATGCTCTCAATGGTGCAGCTGGATAACTTTTTGTGGATCTGAGAGCCCATGCCAAATCTTTTCAGCCTGGTGAAGGGGAAGAGGTTTTGTTGTGCATTCTTCATGACTGTGTTGGAGTGTGTGGACCATGATAGATTCTTAGTGATGTGGACACCGATGAACTTGAATCTTTTGACCCTGTAGTTCACAATCGGCTCATTTGTTTTGCTGAAATTGAGGAATAGGTTGTTGTTGTGGCACCACACTGCCAGGTCTCTGACCTCCTCCCTATAGGCTCTCTCATTGTCATCGGTGATCAGGCCTACCACCGTTGTGTCATCAGCAAACTTAATGACGGTGTTGGAGTCGTGGGTGAACAGAGAGTACAGGACAGGACTAAGCATGCACCCCTGAGGGGCCCTTTGAAGAGTGTCAGCATGGCAGATTTTGTGGGTGCGGACCATCATGAAGTCCAGGATCCAGTTGCAGAGAAAGATATTCGGTCCCAGGGTCAGTCCTTAGTGATGAGCTTGGAAGGCACTATGGTGTTTAACGCCAAGCTGTAGTCAATTAACAGCATTCTCACATAAACTCAGCAATAAAAGAAACGTCCTCTCACTATCAACTGCGTTTATTTTCAGCAAACTTGACATGTGTAAATAAGATTCAACAACTGAGACATAAACTGAACAAGTTCCAAAGACATATGACTAACAGAAATTTAATAATGTGTCCCTCAACAAAGGGGGGGGGTAAAATCAAAAGTAACAGTCAGTATCTGGTGTGGCCACAAGGTACATTAAGTTCTGCAGTGCAGTGCAGATTTTCCAGTTCTTGCTGTGAGATGTTATCCCATTCTTCCACCAAGGCACCTGCAAGTTCTCAGACATTTCTAGGGGAAATTGTCCTAGCCCTCACCCTCCAATCCAACAGGTCCCAGACGTGCTCAATGGGATTGAGATCCGGGCTCTTCGCTGGTCAAGGCAGAACATTGACATTCCTGTCTTGCAGGATATCACGCACAGAACGAGTGGTATGACTGGTGACATTGTCATGCTGGAGGGTCATGTCAGGATGAGCCTGCGGTAAGGGTACCACATGAGGGAGGAGGATGTCTTGCCTGTAACACACAGCATTGATATTGCCTGCAATGACAACAAGCTCAATCCGATGATGCTGTGAGACACTGCCCCAGACCATGATGGTCCACCTCCAAATCTATCCCGCTCCAGAGTACAGACCTTGGTGTAATGCTCATTCCTTCGACGATAAACGCAAATCTGACCATCACCCCTGGTGAGACAAAACTGCAACTCGTCAGTAAAGAGCACTTTTTGCCAGTCCTGTCTGGTCCAGCGAAGGTGGATTTGTGCCCATAGGTGACGTTGTTAACTGTGATGTCTGGTGAGGACTTGCCTTACAACAGGCCTACAAGCCCTCAGTCCAGCCTCTCTCAGCCTATTTCGGACAGTCTGAGCACTGATGGAGGGATTGTGCGTTCCTGGTGTAACTCAGGCAGTTGTTGTTGCCATCTTGTACCTGTCCCGCAGATGTGATGTTCGGATGTACCGATCCTGTGCAGGTGTTGTTACACGTGGTCTGCCACTGCGAGGACAATCAGCTGTCCGTCATGTCTCCCTGTAGCGCTGTCTTAGGCATCTCACAGTATGGACATGGCAATTTATTGCCCTGGCCACATCTGCAGTCCTCATGCCTCCTTACAGCATGCCTAAGGCACGTTCACACAGATGAGCAGGGACCCTGGGCATCTTTCTTTTGGTGTTTTTCCCGTAAGCTGTTAGTGTCTTAACGACCTTTCCATAGGTGCATGTTCATTCATTGTTTATGGTTCATTGAACAAGCATGGGAAACAGTGTTTAAACCCTTCACAATGAAGATCTGTGAAGTTATTTTTATTTTATTTTATTTTAGTTTAGGTGTTCCTTTTGTCCAGATTAGGAAAGGGCAGTATGGAGTGCAATAGAGATTGCGTCATCTGTGGATCTGTTGGAGTGGTATGTAAATAGGATTGGGTCCAGGGTGTCTGGGATGATGGTGTTGATGTGGGCCATGACCATTCTTTCAAAGCATTTAATGGCTTCAGATGTGAGTGCTACGGGGCAATGGTAATGTAGACTGGTTACCTTGACGTTCCTGGGCACAAGGACTATGGTTATCTGCTTGAACATGTACATTATTACAGACTGGGTCAGGGAGAGGTTGAAAATGTCAGTGAAGACACTTGCAAGCTGGTCAACGCATGTTCTAGGTATGCATCCTTGTAATCCATCTAGCCCTGTGGCCTTGTGAATGTTAACCTGTTTAAAGGTCTTACTAACATCAACTACGGAGAACTTGATCGCACAATTGTCCAGAACAGCTGATGCTCTCATGCATGGTTTAGTGTTGCTTGCCTCGAAGCGAGCGTAAAAGGCATTTTGCTCGTCTGGTAGGCTTGCGTCACTGGGCAGCTCGCAGCTGGGTTTCTATTTGTAATCTGTGAAAGTTTGCAAGCCCTGCTACATCTGATGAGCGTTAGAGCCGGTGTAGTAGTATTCGATCTTAGTCCTGTATTGGTGCATTGCTCGTTTGATGGTTCGTTGGAGGACATAGCGAGGTGTCCTATAAGCGTCCGGATTAGTATCCCGCTCCTTGGAAGAGGCAGCTCTAGCCTCTAACTCAGTGAGGATGTTTCCTGTAATCCATGAGTTCTGGTTGGGAAGTGTACATACTGCTTCTGTTGGTGACGACGTCGTCGATGCACTTATTTATAAACATATTCCAGTCTGCACTAGCAAAACAGTCCTGTAGCTTAGCATCCACTTCATTGGACCATATCTGTATTGAGCTGGTTCTTTTTTTGTTGTTGCTTGTATGCAGGAATCATGAGAATAGAGTTATGGTCAGATTTGCCAATTGGAGGCTGAGGGAGAGCTTTGTAAGCGTTGCTGTGTGTGGAGCAAAGGTGATCTAGATTTTTTGCCTGTAGTTGCACACATGATATGCTGGTAGAAATTAGAAATAACATATTTTAGTTTCCCTGCATTAAAATCACAGGCCACTAAGAGGGCCACCTCTTGATGAGGATTTTCGCATTTGCTTATGCCCCCATACAGCTCGTTGAGTGTGGTCTTAATGCCAGCATTGGTTTGTGGTGGTAAATAGACAGCTACGAAAAATATAGATCAACTCTCCTGGTAAATATTATGGTCTACAGCTTAGAACCTCGAGACTTCCTTAATATTAGAGATCACGCACCAGCTGCTGTTAACAAAGAGATCCCTTGAGTTTAGCTGATGCTGCCATTATGTCCTGCCGACGCATAGAAAAACCAGATAGATGTATAGTGCCTTCAGAACCTTTTCACACCACCCAAATTGTTTTTGTGTTACAATGAGGGATTACAATGAATTTAATTGCATTTTTTTGTCACCAATCTACACAAAATACTTTAACGGCAAAGTGGAAGATTATACCATTTTTTAATGAATGGAAATAAAATACTAATTTGATTAAATAAGTATTAAACCCCCTGGGTCAATACATGTTAGTATAACCTTTGGCAGCAAATACAGCTGTGAGTCTTTATGAGTAACTATTTAAGATCTGTGCATGCCTGGATTGTACAATATTTCCACATTAATATTTTTTACATTCATCAACCTGTCAATTGGTTGTTGATCATTGCTAGACAGCCATTTTCAAGTCTTGTCATATATTTTCAAGCTGAATTAAGTTAAAACTATAATTAGGCCATTCAGGAACATTCAACGTCGTCTTGGTAAGCATCTCCAGTGTATATTTGTCCTTGTGTTTTTGGTAATTGTCCTGTTGAAAGGTGAATTTGACTCCCAGTGTCTGTTGGAAAGCAGACTGAACCAAGTTTTCCTCTAGGATTTTGCCTGTACTTGCCTGCTCTATTCCATTTATTTTTATCCCTAAAAAAAACCTAGTCCTTGTCGATGACAAACACGATGCAGCGACCACCATGCTTGAAAATATGAAGAGTGGTACTCAGTGATGTGTTGTGTTGTGTTGGATTTGCCCCAAAATAACCCTTTCTATTCAGGACCAAAAGTTAATTTCCTTGCCACATTCTTTTGAAATATTACTTTAGTGCCTTATTGCAAACAGGATGCATGTTTTGGAATATGTGTATTCTTACATTTACATTTACATTTAAGTCATTTAGCAGACGCTCTTATCCAGAGCGACTTACAAATTGGTGCATTCACCTTATGACATCGAGTGTTTCCTTCTTTTCACACTGTCATTATGTTAGTATTGTGGAGTAACTACAATGTTGTTGATCCATCCTCAGTTATCTATCACAGCCATTCAACTCTGTAACTGTTTTAATTGGCCTGATGGTGAAATCCCTGAGCAGTTTCCTCCCTCTCCGGCAACTGAGTTAGGGTTAGGCAACTGAGTCTTTGTAGTGACTGGGTGTATTGATAAACCATCCAAACTGTAATTAGCAACTACACCATGCTCAAAGGGATCTTTATCGTCTGTTTTTCTTACCCATCTGTCAATAGGTGCCCTTTGTGAACCATTGGAAAACCTCCCTGGTCTTTGTGGTTGAATCTGTGCTTGAAATTCACTACTTGACTGAGGGACCTTACAGACAATGTATGGGTAAAAGATGAGGTAGTCATTTAACAATCATGTTATCCTTTTACTGCAGTGGGCTAAATCAAGGTCACAGGGAGGGTTTCTTGGTAGTCTTAAACAAATCTACTTTGAATTAAAAGTTTACACCTCACACACATGTACCATGCCATGTACCATGCCATCTACCATACCAGCTATAGAGTTGAAATGTATTCAATGTCGAGTTTGCATCCCAATATTACCCTTTATATGCATCACAGAAGACTGAAATATAACAAAATAATTTGGCATAGAAACACTTGATAAACAAAATAAAGTATATTAATTAAGAAAAATAGTAATACAATTCCACCCATGAGGTCACTAGAGGGCGAATTGGATTGGTTACTTGACTGCAGTGGCGGGGAGGCACACTCTTATTGCACACAGTCAATGCAACTTATTATGTGACCTGTTAACCAACAGTTTTACTCCTGAACTTACTTAGGCTTGCCATAACAAAAGGGTTGAATATTATTGACTCAAGACATTTCATCTTTGCATTTAAAAAAAATGTGTAAACATTGCTGAAAACATAATTCCACTTGGACATTTTGCCACAACTCCTTGACAGGATGGCCTGGAATGGAGCTCATCCAGTTTGTTCTCCAGTGATTGCACGTTCACCAATAGAACGGAGGTTAGAGGCACTTTATGTACTCGCCAAATGAGTTTTGTCAGGGTGCCCACACGCCGGCCTCTTTTACGCCATCTTTTTATTTTCGGTGTCAAATGGATTAGGGCCTTGTCCGGGGTGAGCAGTATGTCCTGCTTCTCCAATTCAATTCGTTGCAAGTAAAAAATCTTCATCCAAATGTAGGTTAGTGATTGCTGTTCTGTTGTCCAGAGGCTATTTTCAGTCATAGGAAATGATGGTGGAAACATTATGCACAAAATAAGTTACGATCAGACCAAAAAAAAACACAAAATAGCAGACTTGGTCAGGAACCTGTAAAATGTCTGCTATGAAAAACAGCGCCATTATCACTGTTCTCATTGAGTAAAATAGCGCTTCCTGTACATTCAATGCATTTTTTTTGCGTAAAAGGTGGGTAAACACTCACTCAAAAAAAAGGTTTGTAAACGGCATTTAAATGCATTTACCTTCCACTACTGTTACCAGTCTAGTGCACAATATAAGTTAAAAGTGATCTGTGAAAAAAGACCCTCAAGGTGTTATATTGTTAGCGTTGTTTCCTTGACTGTGTGTTTGAATCCACTCCGGGCTTCTAGTTTGAAAAGCCTATGTTTACCCTACCATCTCCATCTGCGCAATGACCTTGTTGTCTCAGCCTTGGACCATCATGTCAACCTAATGTGATTCCTCAAGTTTATGTGTGCAGTCAGCAGCGTTGGGTTAGGGCAACAAGTAAACAGCAGGGAGGATATTGAGGGATTAAATCAGTTCAAAGGCAAGGCTACAACACAGAAAGTACACCTGATCCCATTTCCACAAAACAAACCACAGGTTGTCACTTTGGATACAGTCAGAAGTAGTTGATATAGTGGCCGACCCTTTTTTTTCAAATTGATGAAACTGGTAATACTGTGCTTTTGATTAAACCTTCCTTTAGTCTTTAACTAGCTGTGAAGACAATGGACAAGGAGGCCAAGCTACTTAGAGATGCCCATTTCATTTTGATATTAAAATGATTGTCGTGTCTTTACTATCATTAACTGAAGACTGATAGTTTTTTTATCAAAGATTCTCTGTAATTAGTTACTACGCGATCAACTGATTAATTACGTAACTAATTAACTAGGGGCACCAAGGAAAAATATTCAATTTTCCTAAAATAACTTTTCAGATATTTTATCTGGTCAATTCGTCTTCGAATTAATTAATTATTTACTTTACCTCACGTTAGTCTCATTCCAAACGTCGTACATTGTTGGTTATCGGCACGAACCCAGTCTTCACTATGAGTCATCCATACATCAATTGTCTTAAATCATTTATTTATTACTAATTAAGTAATTCACAGAAATGCATAAACAAACAAACAAGGTAAATGTAATGATAGGAGAATGTGCCCTAGTGGGCTAAACCGGCATGGCGGCTTGTTAGACAAAAGGGGAAGTGGGGGTCGACTAAGAAGTCACGACAAAGTGCTAATTATAACAATTGAAATGCTAATGCTTTGCACATGAACGCTCACTCATTCGGGAACAGTTGCAATCAATATATATATTTATGCTCAGTGTGTCGTCTTGATCGCTGGTGAAAAGTTAATTTATTTTGTAGAATTGTCCGTCTCTGTCCCGCTCTCTCTCGGTTGTGGTTAGAGGGGATTGTTCAGAGTGGCATTTGTTATAGAATGAATGTTTCGGCGGTTGTAGTTCTTCGCGTTCAATGATGCCGAATTCCTAGCTGCAGACTAGTAATCAATATCAAAGACGTGTTCTTATTCTGTCGGTATCGATTGTCTAAGAGTTTAACAACGTGGTATGGTTAAAAGATACAGCAATGGTCTACAACCTTTGTCCTCCTAAAGGAGAAAAACATGGTCTGCAACCTTTAGCCATCTCGTAATTGAGGTAAGCTCGGTCTGCTGATCAAAACCCGAGTGGGGTTTTTATTCGGAAGGGCCGAAGAGGGCTGTCCCAGGATGTCTGACCCTAACTGCGGTCCTCTGATTTGGTTCAAATCAAAAGGGAATTGTATTTTTCTTCATTAAACAGTCCAAAATCACATTACACAATTATACAAACAGTATCATACTCACTCATTCATCTTATACAACAATTAGATGTATAAACAGCTTTATGGTAATGTGGCCACACTGTCTCCCATGAGCTTCCCAAGTTGTGACAAACGGACCAGTTCGTAGCTGGATTCTTCACCCATCTTTTATACTTTCTCCGAAACATGAAATTTTTTCGTACCTCAAGTAATGTGAGGTATAAGAAATTCCTTTGTGCTTCATGAAAATCTACTCTCTCTCTACTATGTGTCCATGAGGAGATTCTCAGTAATATACAATGTCTCTCTGACCACAGCAACCTAGTTAGTTGAAGGAGGAAAGGGGGATGCGGGGAGAGGGGGATGGGCTTGCTATACCCAAAGAGGCCAAGATAGTATGGGATTTTGGCAATATACTTCCCCAGAGTCAGATGAACTTGTGAATACTATTTTTATGTCTTTGCATGAATGAATGATTGCAATATGAAGGAAGTTAGCGCAATGACAGGAAGTCTACAGAAAGCAACTTCCTTCAAACTGCACGCAGAGACATACAAATGACATCCACAAGTTCATCTGATTCAGTGCCAAAATGCCAAACTATCCTTTTAATATTAACAAAGATAAGAGATAAAAATGGAATCTGGGGTGGAGATCAACATTACAATATACTGCAGTGCGTTTCCTGTCCAGTAAGTTAAAGCGACCATGCAAAAATGTTTCCTCCAGCAGTTCCACATACATCAATCTACAGATGTTTGATCTAGTTCATGTTGTCCCTCATCTCTCATATGGCATCTTAAGATGTTATAAAATAAATAATGAAGGCATGCCTATGAAATACGCTTATAATATTCAGCTGCACCTACATAACAAAATGATATGCAGAAGGTTACTGAACATTAAACAACCATCATCTATAGCTCAGAGCCCCCAAATGCCTGACATCCACACAGCTGTATCTGTCATGCTGTATTGAATTCATTTTAGCAAAGGCTGCAATTGTTAATAAAAGCCAATATAAACATGCAGCTGGCAGTCAAGAGTACTTCATCAATCAATTCCTCGCTGTAACTGAGCATTTCCAGCCTCCCTCAGCTGCCTCTGTGGAGAGACAAGTAAATTGTGCTGTGCTTGACAATGCTCATGAAATGGTTAGTTGGATTTCCAATCGATCACCAAGATTACCGAGCCGTTACACTCACCAGAGAAACAGAACAGGATGTTTTTTTTTTCACAGCTCCTGGGTACTTTGCTGTAGTTTCAATATATTCCCTTCATGTCATGGAAAACGTAACATTGCAAAAACATGGATATGTTGTAATTGCTTTTAATGAGTGTGTACATGCGTGCCTGTGTCAGACCATCAGACATTGATTTTTGGATTACAGATGAAGCGACATGATCTGCTTGGTGTACAACGTTGTGGTCATGATACGTTCCGGAGACAGAGATCACCATGACTGTGACTAGAAATGTACTGTTAGCGTAAGACATGTCATTTACAGACAGTGACCTCAGTGTTCCTCCTCAGGCAATCAGATGACACTTTGATGACACTTCCTGTGTGGTGTGTCATCCAGAATCGTTTGTCCCACATTCTTGTTATTCGTCATAAACTCAATCAATTACGCATTAGACTAAAATGCATAGTTGAATTCTTAGATATTTTCCTATTGTATTGCAACATTCACAAATTCATATTCATATTTGCCTTCAAAATGGTACATTTTCAGTTTTATCTTCTTGTCTTTGTCTCCAATTTGATACATCTTGGCTGATTGCTTTGTGTGTTTGTGAATAGTCTCATCAGTAAACAGTTGTTGTGTATAGCCGCTTGGCTCCAATGAGAGTGGCTCTTCGTTATATCCCACAGCTTGTTGTTTGTGAGTGTCATTTGCATTCAGCTGCTTCCCTCCTCCAGGAGAAATAATCTGGCTTGGCGGTGAATCGGGGGAAAAAAACAATGTGAGGCTCACACATCACTGTCAGTATCACCTATATGATTTCCATGATGGAAGTTCCATGACAAAACCACTGAGAATAGTTCACAATCCATCGTGGCATAGGGAAATCTATACGCATCACATTGGATTAGTTGTGCACAGGCAATTTTTCTGTCTGGACGTTTTCAGCAACATCATCACTGGCATATTGCCGAGTTTGATGAGTCTATGCACATCCCACCTTTTCATTATCAAGCAGGATGAGCGTGGAGCTTGATTTGAAAATTCCCCACCAACAACAGTCTGTCCCCCTGAGTCTAGAGCAGTACAAGTCCATTCCCCGCTGGAATTTGAATACCTGATGTATTAACACCCTACTTTGAGTTTTAAAATGGACATATTTCCTCAGAGAGCCTTGTATAAAGAATTATTTTGTTATTTTGTCAAGTGGCTTGACATTTCATGCTTCTTTATGGTATTGCACAAGCAGACTTACTATAATCGAAATAGCCTTCGAGGTTCCCTAGCTGTGGTATACAGTGTAATCTCAATGTCACCTTTCTTGAAGATACGTGGAGAGTGGACATATCAGCAGAATTGCATGTAGATGACGCTGCATACTATCCCCAATATTGGTGTATCTGGCGCCACAGAAGTCAGAGGGCATATTTGGCACCTTGCTGCCATAAATGACATTGTAAATGGACAACTATCTCCAATGGGACCAGACCAGCGAAATAGAATGTCATGTCCCAATTGTGTCACTGAGGGAGTTGTGGTATCCAGAATGATTGGATGCCTTGATAAAGATGAGCAAAAAAGACCAAATAAATACATAAAAAAATGTTAAAAAGGCAAGTCAGTTAAGAACAAATTCTTATTTACAATGACAGCCTACCCCAGCCAAACCTGGGACAATTGTGCGCTACCCCTATGGGCTCCAAATCACAGCCAGATGTGATACAGCCTGGATTTGAACCAGGGACTGTAGTGATGCCTCTTGAGCTGTGATGCAGTGCCTTAGACTGCAGCCCCTCTCAGGAGCCCTAAATTAAGCAAATACTGAGCTATATTTTATGCTAAACAAATTTATATTATTTTATACTAATACAATTGCTCAGAGAAAGACTGTTGTTAAAATAAGTAATACAACTTCTTTTCTTTTAAATATGGGGGTCAAAATGATTGGTTACTCCATTTTCAATACTCCAGCACCCTCCCCTTTTTATAAAATGTTTTATAAGATGGAGAACACATTCCACCATACAGAATATTTTTGTCTGCGCTTATAGACTGCCCTTCTTCAAACTACAGTTTTTCCATGGAGCTCAAATCCTGAGATTGAGATGGCAAATTGTTATTTTGTGGTCAATGAACCATTTCTTCATGGATTTTGATGTGTGCTTGGGGTTATTGTCTTGCTGGAAGATTCACTTGCGGCAAAGTTTCAGTCTCCTGGCAAAGGAAACCAGGTTTTTGGCTAAAATGTCCTGGTACTTGGTTAAGTTCATGATGCCGTTGACCTTATCAAAGCCCCAGGACCAGTGGAAGCAAAACAGCTTTATTTAATTTTGTTTCTCATCTTTATCAGAGGATCCAATGTTCCCAGACCTCACTGTATACTTATAGTATCTGTAATCCAGCTCTGACCTCATCAAGACAGCTACTAATATTCACTCATACATATCTTTTGGGAATTTATTTAAAAAAAACATGAACCTTGCAAGCATTGAAATATGCCAATTAGATGTGCAACAGGGACTGCGGGTTTGACTACATGTTGAAAACGTCAAACCCATACATCATAGTCAGAAGGAGTAAGTGATTCCAGAGACAATCATGCAATCAGTGATTAAACAGTTATTGAACTGACTTTACATATACAAATACAACATGTTTAAACCGTAGTGTGTAAAACACGTTAGTGTAACTATTGTGGTTAAGCATGAGAACTCACTCAAGGGTTTTCCACTTCCTCGAACACCATACCACCATCTGTTGTATTTAATGAGTACTGAATCAAATGCTTAACATGCTTGAGATAAGTGCATGTATTCTATAACATCAACAATGGCCCTAGCAGTCCCATTAAGAGAGGAGAAGATTTGGTTGATGTTCCACAGATTTTAATTGTATGTTCACAGCGAGAACGAATCAAGGTAGTTTTCCTTCTCATTTTGAACGGGAACCGATACTGTACCCACCGTGATGGGGAGAGGACTAAGTTCCATTATTACTAGGGTGTAATCAGTCAGTAATAGTGCTGGGAGTGGAGAAGTGAAGATAATGAAAAGGAACATAATTGCTAGGTTTGTTTCAGTATTTTCCTTTTACTCCTTCCCAAACACTAATAATCATCACTGATTATTAATACAATTTAACATATGTATCTGCTCTAGACTAGGTGGATACTGTGGATATCTATCTTCAAATGTAATGCAATAACATGTAATGTAATATTTGACATATGTACAGTACCAGTCAACAGTTTGGACATACCTACTTTTTCTTTATTACTTTGAGATTCTTCAAAGTAGCCATCCTTTGCCTTGATGACAGCTTTGCACACTCGTGGCATTCTCTCAACCAGCTTCATGATGTAGTCACCTGGAATGCATTTCAATAAACAGGTGTGCCTTGTTAAAAGTTAATTTGTGGAATTTCTTTCCTTCTTAATGCATTTGAGCCATTCCGTTGTGTTGTGACAAGGTAGGTGTGGTATACAGAAGATAGCCCTATTTGGTAAAATACCAATTATGGCAAGAACAGCTCAAATAAGCAATAAGAAACGACAGTCCACCATTACTTTTAACATTTGACTGAAGGTCAGTCAATCAAGAACATTTCAAGAACTTTAAAAGTTTCTTCAAGTGCAGTCACAAAAACAATCAAGTGTTGTGGAGAAACTGGCTCTCATGAGGACCGTCACAGGAAAGGAAGATCCAGAATTACCTCAGCTGCAGAGGATAAGTTCATTAGAGTTGTGAGTCTCAAAAATTGCAGCCCAAATAAATGCTTTACAGAGTTCAAGTAACAGACACATCTCAATATCAACTGTTCAGAGGAGACTGCCTTCATGGTTGATTTCTGCAAAGAAACCACGACTAAAGGACACCAATAAGAAGAAGATACTTGCTTGGGCCAAGAAACACAAGCAATGGACATTAGACCGGTGGAAATCTGTCCTTTGGTCTGATGAGTCCAAATTTTAGATTTTTGGTTCCAACCGCCGTGTCTTTGTGAGACGCAGAGTAGGTGAACGGATGATTCCAGCATGTGTAGTTCCAACCATAAAGCCTGTAGGAGGAGGTTTGATGGTGTGGGGGTGCATTGTTGATGACACTGTCTGTGATTTATTTAGAATTTAGGCACACTTAACCAGCATGGCTACCACAGCATTCTGTAGTGATTCATCATTCCCATTTGGTTTGCACTTAGTGGGAGTATCATTTGTTTTGAAACAGGAAAATGACACAACACACCTCCATGCTGTGTAAGGGCTATTTGACTGAGAAGGAGAGTGATAGAGTGCTGCATCAGATGACCTGGCCTCCAAAATCACCCGACCTCAACCCAATTGAGATGGTTTGGGATGAGTTGGACCGCAGATTGAAGGATGTGGGAACTCTTTCAAGACTGTTGAAAAAGCATTCCAGGTGAAGCTGGTTGAGAGAATGAGAAGTGTGCAAAGTTGTCATCAAGGCAAAGGGTGGCTACTTTGAAAAATTTAAAATCTAAAATATGTTTTGATTTGTTTAACATTTTTTGGGTGACTACATGATTACATGTGTCTTATTTCATAGTTTTGATGTCTTCAATATTATTCTTCAATGTAGAATATAGGAAAAATAAAGAAAAACCCTTGAATGAGTAGGTTTGTCTAAACATTTGACTGGTACTGTATATTACATATAAATGTATATACAGTTGAAGTCGGGAGATTACATACACTTTAGCCAAATACATTTCAACTCAGTTTTTCACAATTCCTGACATTTAATCTTAGTAACAATTCCCTGTCTTAGGTCAGTTAGGATCACAACTTTATTTTAAGAATGTGAAATGTCAGAATAATAGTAGATTTCTTTTCTTTCATCACATTCCCAGTGGGTCAGAAGTTTACATACACTCAATTAGCATTGGGTAGCATTACCTTTAAATGGTTTAACCTTGGTCAAACGTTTCAGGTAGCCTTCCACAAGCTTCCCACAATAAGTTGGGGGAATTTTGGCCCATTCCTCCTGACAGAGCTGGTGTAACTGAGTCAGGTTTGTAGGCCTCCTTGCTCGCACACCCTTTTTCAGTTCTGCCCACAAATGTTCTATAGGATTGAGGTCAGGGCTTTGTGATGGCCACTCCAATACCTTGACTTTGTTGTCCTTAAGCCATTTTGCCACAACTTTGGAAGTATCAGAAGCTTCTAAAGCCATGACATCATAGAATTTTCCAAGCTGTTTAAAGGCACAGTCAACTTAGTGTATGTAAACTTCTAAACCACTGGAATTGTGATACAGTGAATGGGTCATTGTCCATTTGGAAGACCCATTTGCGACCAAGCTTTAACTTCCTGACTGATGTCGTGCGATGTTGCTTCAATATATCCACATCATTTTCCTTCCACATGAAGCCATCTGTTTTGTGAAGTGCACCAGTCCCTCCTGCAGCAAAGCACCCCCACAACGTGATACTGCCACCCCCGTGCTTCACGGTTGGCATGGTGTTCTTAGGCTTGAAAGCCTCCCCCCTTTTCCTCCAAACATAACGATGGTCATCATGGCCAAACAGTTCTATTTTTGTTTCATCAGACCAGAGGACATTTCTCCAAAAAGTACGATCTTTGTCCCCTTGTGTAGTTGCAAACCGTAGTCTGGCTTTATGGTGGTTTTGGAGCAGTGGCTTCTTCCTTGCTGAGCGGCGTTTCAAGTTATGTCGATATAGGACTTGTTTTACTGTGGATATAGATACTTTTGTGCCTGTTTCCTCCAGCATCTTCACAAGGTCCTTTGCTGTTGTTCTGGGATTGATTTGCACTTTTCGCACCAACGTACATTCATCTCTAGGAGACAGGACGCATCTCTTCCTGAGCGGTATGGCGGCTGCGTGGTCCCATGGTGTTTATACTTGCATACTATTGTTTGTACAGATGAACGTGGAACCTTCAGGAAGTTTTTTTCTGAGGTCTTGGCTGATTTATTTAGATTTTCCCATGATGTCAAGCAAAGAGGCATTGCGTTTGAAGGTAGGCCTTGAATTCATCAACAGGTACACATCCAATTGACTCAAATGATGTCAATTAGCCTATCAGAAGTTTCTAAAGCCATGACATTATAGAATTTTCCAAGCTGTAATAAAGGCACAGTCAACTTTGCGTATATAAACTTCTGAACCACTGGAATTGTGATACAGTGAATTATAAGTGAAATAATCTGTCTGTAAACAATTGTCGGAAAAATTACTTGTGTCATGCTCAAAGTAGATATCCTAACCGACTTGCCAAAACTATAGTTTGTTAACAAGAAATTTGTGGAGTGGTTGAAAAATGAGTTTTAATGACTCCAACCTAAGTGCATGTAAACTTCCGACTTCATATGTACATTGGATGGGACGGGACGGGACAGGACGGGACAAGACAAACAGACTTCCGACTGCTACGCCATCTTGAAGATACCAACTTGGCGTAAAAAGTCAAGCGACACAGTATAAATCCTTGCCAAAATCAAAATACAATTATTGACAAACATGTTAATGAGGTGTCTCTTTGCCTTGACATGAATAGATTGAGAGTTATGCATGCAGGTTCACATTTATTGCCATTAGTCTTGTCCTGGAGGCAGAACTGAGAGATTTCCCCTTAGATAGGCCAGCTGCAAAATAGGCTATTGTAAAAATCCATGACAAAAAGGTTAGAGTTAGGAATAAGGGTTAGCAGTGTGGTTAGGGTTAAGGTTAGGTTTAGGTTTAAAATCAAATTTTAAAACTTTGTGGCTGTGCCAAATAGTACCCACCATGCAGAGCTGCCTCCAGAACAAGATTCGTGACAAAAAAGGCTAACCAGCATCATGCATGCTTGTAAAAGCAGCTCAAGGAAAGGTTCCTACAGCTCTGCCTCTGTATTCTCATTATCTGCAATATTTTTCCTGTCACATAATTTCACACTAGCCTGTCATTCAGGCCACTAATCGGCTGAAAAGGAGACTTATCTCCGGGGAATATATGCGGATAAATAGAGGTGAAAAAGTGGATAATTTTCACCCAGCTTGTTATGTAAATTTGTTAAGAAAACAATGACATCTGCTGTTTACGAATAAACATGTTTTCAGTATGATAGAACCGCATTAATATAAATGTTTTATTCAGCATGCTTTTTGACAGTTGTTGAACTAAATTGGCTTTATTAAGACTAGCTGCAGTATATGTGTTTACTCAAACACTGCATGGGCTTAAGTGATTAATACAATGATTCATAGAGCTCAATGTGTTGCATTGGGGTAAATTACCCTCCACTGATGAGAGCTTCAGTTTAGGAGTCCACACTGTTCTGATTAAATGATTGGGCCACACTCTCAATGGATAGCTCTATAGTCATGATTCATGTTGTGGTTTCCAAAATACTAAAATAACGTTTTCAACCCACAATTTAATCCATGCGGTTTGCTCTCATATTAAGCACTGATTTATAACTTAACACCCTTACACTCATGGGAATTGGCCTTTATGGATAGGGCTAAATTTAAATGTTTTTAACAGAAGAAATATGGAATGCATTACCATGGAAAAAAAGTCAAAGGGAAAAGTTTGGAGAATATGGGAAAATTATTAGACTAAAGGTCAGGACATAACAGTTGACCTGACAACAGTTCCTGAGTGGCGCAGCGTTCTAAGGCACTGCTAGAGGTGTTACTACAGACCCTGGTTTGATTCCAGACTGTATCACTACCGGCCGTGATTGGGAGTCCCATAGGGCGGTGCAGAATTGGCCGATCGTTGTCCAGGTTAGGGTTTCTTAACTGACTTATGTAGTTAAATGAAAGAACACAGGACTGTATGCAAACATTACAATGTTGATTCAGTAACATGATAAGAATATTCTTAGAAAATGTGGAGTAGGTTTAACACAAGGCAAACAAATTACAAGGGTTTGAATGAGAGGTCTAACTGGTGTTTCCAAGTGGCCACACTCCTTTCCAAAGTGTGTACAGTTCTTAAGTCATTTCGATGCACTTTAAGGACTCAAAGAAGAGTCTTCCATCAGTTTGTTCTATTGCCAACATGACAAGCTAAATTATAAAATACTATCATACAGTGTTAAGCTTTCACAAGGCAATTCAGAGAAGCAGAGCAACATTTTGATGAGCATAGAATGAAGTCATGAGTGCTTTGAGATGTGTGGTCCACGGCAAATTTTCGTCACAGTACAACAAACATAGGCTCATTCTGTTCAGGACAACCCAAAGTAAAACATCATGTCATCTTGTAACTGTACATCAAACTGTACATCAGTGAGCATAAACATTGACACAACATCATACATGATTTTTATGATATGGAAATGTGAAGTGCACATTTGGATAGGGTTAGGGTTAGGCTACATAGCTGTCTTTGCTGTCTTCGTATCATCGTATCATCGTATCCAAGATAATTGTGTTGTTTAGGTTTAGAGTGTGTAGTCTTAGAGTGATTATCTTAATTTACCGAGGTTAGCTAGCCAGCTATTTGTCGTCCTTAACGTAGGTGACTCTGCTAGCTAGCCAACAGCTAGCCAACGCTAGCCAACGTCTTCTGTATAGAACTCAACTACCCGGTCGCATTCACAGGTTGTATCACATTTTCACTTCATTTTCATTACAGTACAACGGTTTGATTTGTTTGATCGTAGCTAGCTACTTAGCTAGCTACATAGCCGTCTTTGTATCAAAGATAATTGTGTAGTCTAGAGCGATTTTCTAGGTTCGCTAGCCATCTATTGTCGTTCTTTTAACGCAACGTAACGTAAACAACACTGCTAGCTAGCCTGCTAGCCCCCGAATAGCAACACTGCAGAAACTATTACACTCAACGGAACGACTTGATTAGTGTAGTGTCAACAACGCACCCACTGCCAGCTGGCCTACTTCAGCAGTACTGTATCATTTTAATCATTTTAGTCAATAAGATTCTTGCTACGTAGCTTAACTTTCTGAACATTCGAGACGTGTAGTCCACTTGTCATTCCAATCTCCTTTGCATTAGCGTAGCCTCTTCTGTAGCCTGTAAACTATGTGTCGGTTTATCCCTGTTCTCTCCTCTCTGCACAGACCATACAAACGCTCCTCACCGCGTGGCCGCGGCCACCCTACTCTGGTGGTCCCAGCGCGCACGACCCACGTGGAGTTCCAGGTCTCCGGTAGCCTCTGGAACTGCCAATCTGCGGTCAACAAGGCAGAGTTCATCTCAGCCCATGCCTCCCTCCAGTCCCTCGACTTCTTGGCCCTGACGGAAACATGGATCACCACAGACAACACTGCTACTCCTACTGCTCTCTCTTCGTCCGCCCACGTGTTCTCGCACACCCCGAGAGCGTCTGGTCAGCGGGGTGGTGGCACCGGGATCCTCATCTCTCCCAAGTGGTCATTCTCTCTTTCTCCCCTTACCCATCTGTCTATCGCCTCCTTTGAATTCCATGCTGTCACAGTTACTAGCCCTTTCAAGCTTAACATCCTTATCATTTATCGCCCTCCAGGTTCCCTCGGAGAGTTCATCAATGAGCTTGATGCCTTGATAAGCTCCTTTCCTGAGGACGGCTCACCTCTCACAGTTCTGGGCGACTTTAACCTCCCCACGTCTACCTTTGACTCTTTCCTCTCTGCCTCCTTCTTTCCACTCCTCTCCTCTTTTGACCTCACCCTCTCACCTTCCCCCCTACTCACAAGGCAGGCAATACGCTCGACCTCATCTTTACTAGATGCTGTTCTTCCACTAACCTCATTGCAACTCCCCTCCAAGTCTCCGACCACTGCCTTGTATCCTTTTCCCTCTCGCTCTCATCCAACACCTCCCACACTGCCCCTACTCGGATGGTATCGCGCCGTCCCAACCTTCGCTCTCTCTCCCCCGCTACTCTCTCCTCTTCCATCCTATCATCTCTTCCCTCCGCTCAAACCTTCTCCCACCTATCTCCTGATTCTGCCTCCTCAACCCTCCTCTCCTCCCTCTCTGCATCCCTTGACTCTCTATGTCCCCTATCCTCCAGGCCGGCTCGGTCCTCCCCTCCCGCTCCGTGGCTCGATGACTCATTGCGAGCTCACAGAACAGGGCTCCGGGCAGCCGAGCGGAAATGGAGGAAAACTCGCCTCCCTGCGGACCTGGCATCCTTTCACTCCCTCCTCTCTACATTTTCCTCCTCTGTCTCTGCTGCTAAAGCCACTTTCTACCACGCTAAATTCCAAGCTTCTGCCTCCAACCCTAGGAAGCTCTTTGCCACCTTCTCCTCCCTCCTGAATCCTCCGCCCCCTCCCCCCTCCTCCCTCTCTGCAGATGACTTCGTCAACCATTTTGAAAAGAAGGTCGACGACATCCGATCCTCGTTTGCTAAGTCAAACGACACCGCTGGTTCTGCTCACACTGCCCTACCCTGTGCTCTGACCTCTTTCTCCCCTCTCTCTCCAGATGAAATCTCGCGTCTTGTGACGGCCGGCCGCCCAACAACCTGCCCGCTTGACCCTATCCCCTCCTCTCTTCTCCAGACCATTTCCGGAGACCTTCTCCCTTACCTCACCTCGCTCATCAACTCATCCCTGACCGTTGGCTACGTCCCTTCCGTCTTCAAGAGAGCGAGAGTTGCACCCCTTCTGAAAAAACCTACACTCGATCCCTCCGATGTCAACAATTACAGACCAGTATCCCTTCTTTCTTTTCTCTCCAAAACTCTTGAACGTGCCGTCCTTGGCCAGCTCTCCCGCTATCTCTCTCTGAATGACCTTCTTGATCCAAATCAGTCAGGTTTCAAGACTAGTCATTCAACTGAGACTGCTCTCCTTTGTATCACGGAGGCGCTCCGCACTGCTAAAGCTAACTCTCTCTCCTCTGCTCTCATCCTTCTAGATCTATCGGCTGCCTTCGATACTGTGAACCATCAGATCCTCCTCTCCACCCTCTCCGAGTTGGGCATCTCCGGCGCGGCCCACGCTTGGATTGCGTCCTACCTGACAGGTCGCTCCTACCAGGTGGCGTGGCGAGAATCTGTCTCCTCACCACGCGCTCTCACCACTGGTGTCCCCCAGGGCTCTGTTCTTGGCCCTCTCCTATTCTCGCTATACACCAAGTCACTTGGCTCTGTCATAACCTCACATGGTCTCTCTTATCATTGCTATGCAGACGACACACAATTAATCTTCTCCTTTCCCCCTTCTGATGACCAGGTGGCGAATCGCATC
The DNA here is from genome assembly GCF_021184085.1 of Oncorhynchus gorbuscha. Classification (NCBI taxonomy): domain Eukaryota; kingdom Metazoa; phylum Chordata; class Actinopteri; order Salmoniformes; family Salmonidae; genus Oncorhynchus; species Oncorhynchus gorbuscha. The sequence goes on from NC_060186.1 coordinate 53,056,165, forward strand.
TCTGCATGTCTGGCAGACATATCAGTGTGGATGACGGATCACCACCTCAAGCTGAACCTCGGCAAGACGGAGCTGCTCTTCCTCCCGGGGAAGGACTGCCCGTTCCATGATCTCGCCATCACGGTTGACAACTCCATTGTGTCCTCCTCCCAGAGCGCCAAGAACCTTGGCGTGATCCTGGACAACACCCTGTCGTTCTCAACTAACATCAAGGCGGTGGCCCGTTCCTGTAGGTTCATGCTCTACAACATCCGCAGAGTACGACCCTGCCTCACACAGGAAGCGGCGCAGGTCCTAATCCAGGCACTTGTCATCTCCCGTCTGGATTACTGCAACTCGCTGTTGGCTGGGCTCCCTGCCTGTGCCATTAAACCCCTTCAACTCATCCAGAACGCCGCAGCCCGTCTGGTGTTCAACCTTCCCAAGTTCTCTCACGTCACCCCGCTCCTCCGTTCTCTCCACTGGCTTCCAGTTGAAGCTCGCATCCGCTACAAGACCATGGTGCTTGCCTACGGAGCTGTGAGGGGAACGGCACCTCAGTACCTCCAGGCTCTGATCAGGCCCTACACCCAAACAAGGGCACTGCGTTCATCCACCTCTGGCCTGCTCGCCTCCCTACCACTGAGGAAGTACAGCTCCCGCTCAGCCCAGTCAAAACTGTTCGCTGCCCTGGCCCCCCCAATGGTGGAACAAACTCCCTCACGACGCCAGGACAGCGGAGTCAATCACCACCTTCCGGAGACACCTGAAACCCCACCTCTTTAAGGAATACCTAGGATAGGTTAAGTAATCCCTCTCACCCCACCCCCCCCCTAAGTTTTAGATGCACTATTGTTAAGTGACTGTCCCACTGGATGTCATAAGGTGATTGCACCAATTTGTAAGTCGCTCTGGATAAGAGCGTCTGCTAAATGACTTAAATGTAATGTAAATGGTTGTTTGGCTTGCTTGTTTGACATCAAAGCAGAATTTATTAATCCTCATCTTCTCATCTTTCAAAATGCATCAAATCCTCTTAATATACAGCATTTCCCTCACTCAGACAATGAAATTATTTTCAAAAGTTGCCCAATTATCGGGAGGGATGGGGCAACTTCTTGACACGCGCAGTGCTCAAGGTCAGAACAGCTGTCAGTCAAAACCCATACAGAGCTGTGATGCAGAGACCCTGATCTCTGACGTCATGCATTACAATTTAGGCGCTTATCAGTGTCCAGATCAGCCATTTTTAAACCGTATACAGATACAAGTTTATCGGGCTTCAGATTCCCTGACATTCATAAAATGATGTACTAATTTGCATCCTTTCTGTACCGTAGTAGTCAGCATTGGAGCGTTGTAGCTGTCAGTATTACTTCATTTATGTGTGAGCATCATGCTTAATGTGTTACACATGTACTGTTTTCACAAGATCCTTGTCTATTTCCTTATTGCCTGTGCAAGTAAGAGTGGAGGTAAGGCAGGGAAGCACGTTTTCTGTCTGGATGCCATGTCTGTTATGTGTGTTGTGATCATGGCTCCCATGGCCTGAAGGAAGTTTACCTTTTTACATAAGCCGTTAATGATTTATTAAAGCGCCACGCGCGGAGCACTAACTAACCAAAGGCATCTCTCTCAAGGTGACTTACCACAGAGTGTCAGACTCAGCAGGCTGTACATCTGGCAAATTGGGAAGAACAAGGGAGAAAACAGGGAGAGTGTTTGCTTGATAGAATGTCTCATCACCTCTATAACTGTTTTTATAGCAGTGGCTGAACTAGGAAAAGCTGTTTTCATCATAGAAGAGACCTACATGCTCAGAAAAGAGTGAAATGAATAGCAATTCATACACATTTTTTTCTGTGTGTATGATTATGATTGTCCTCTATACCATAATGCATAATGCAAATATGTTGATATGTTTCTCATCTGGCGAGGCATATCCATGGGAGCTCTAATCTATGTACTCTATTTTCTCTCCACATCAAAAACATGTAAATTGGTTCAAATCACCTTTGAGTGCATATTATAGTTATATCCATAGGGGGTTCGTTATGACATTCGCTATCATACCTATGTGATACACTCATTGGATTGAGTTGTGTCAACAAAATGATTAAAATACTAGTAAATGCTGTGAAACGATCACTATTGGGTTGCCTGGTAATAGGTCGCCAAGCGGTTAGAGAGACAATCCAACAACCGGCGGGTTGACAGTTCGAGTCCCCAAGTTCCGACAGCAAACATCTGTTGGGAAGTGAATTGGCAGTCGGAGGGTTTCTGGTATCAAATCCTAGATTCCATGGCTTGCCGCTGTGCTCTTGAGCAACGCACTTAATCCCCCGCAACAACACCTCCCTGGGCACCGGGTTTGGCCGACCCCCGCACCTCTCCAAAACCTCTATGTGGCTTCAGAAAGTGTTCATACCCCTTGACTTATTCCACATTTTCTTGTGTTATTCTTAATTCAAAATTGATGAAATATTTGTTTTTACACCGATCTACACACAATACCCCATAAAGACAACGTGAACATGTTTTTAGACATGAACATGTTTGCCTTTATTGAAATGCAAACATGTTCACACCCCTGAGTCAATACTTTGTAGAAGCACCTTTGGCAGCGATTACAGCTGTGAGTCTTTCTGGGTAAGCGCTTTCCACATCTGGATTGTACAACATTTGCCCATTGTTCTTTCCAAAAATGTTCAAGCTCTGTAGCATTGGTTGTTGATCATGACTAGACAACCATTTTCAGGTCTTGCCATAGATTTGCAAGTAGATTTATGTGAAAACTGTAACTTACTTGGCCACTCACTGTCTTCTTGGTAATCAACTCCAGTGTAGATTTGGCCTTGTTATTTACGTTATTGTTCTACTAAAAGGTGATTTAATTTCCCCGTGTCTGGTGGAAAGCAGCCTGAACCAGGTGTTCTTCTAGGATTTTGCTTGTTTTTAGCTCTATTCCACAAATGTTTTTATCCTCAAAAAACTCCAGTCCTTAATGACTACAAGCCTACCCATAACATGATGCAGCCACCACTATGCTTAAAAAGATGGGGAGTGGTACTCATTAATGTGTTGTTTTGGTTTTGCCCCAAACAGAACACTTTGTATTCAGGATCTTTTTTTATTGCTTTGCCACAATTTTTGCAGTATTAATTTAGTGCCTTGTTTCAAACAAGATGCATGTTTTGGAATATTTTATTCTGTACAAGCTTCCTTCTTTTCACTCTTTCAATTAGGTTAGTATTGTAGAATAACTACAATGTTGTTGATCCATTCTCAGTTTTCATCTATCACAGCCATTAAATACAAATTCTCATTAAACTGTTTTAAAATCACCATAGGCCACCCTGAGCGGTTTCCTTCCTCTCCGGCAACTGAGTTAGGAAGGACGCCTGTATCTTTGTAGTGACTGACTGTATTGATACACCATCCAAAGTGTAACTAATATCTTCACCATGCTCAAAGGGATATTCAATGTCTTCTTATTTGTTTTACCCATCTACCAATAGGTGCCCTTCTTTGCGAGGCATTGGAAAACCTCCCTTGTCTTTATGGTTGAATCTCTGTTTTAAATTCACTGCTCGACTGAGGGACATTACAGATAATTGTATGTGTGGGATACAGAGAGAAAATAATGTTAAACACTTATTGCACACAAAGTGAGTCCATGCAGCTTATTTTGTGACTTGTTAAGCACATTTCTGCTCCTGAACCTATTTACGCTTGCCATAACAATTGGGTTAAATACTTAGACTCAAGACATTTCAACTTTTCATTTTTTATTAAGTTGTAAAAATGGCAAAACATAATTCCACTTTCACATTATGGAATTGTGCGTAGGCCCGTGACATAAAATCTGTATGAAATCCATTTTAAATTCAGGCTAACACGACAAAATGTGAAAAAGTCAAGTGGTATGAATACTCTCAGAAGGCAATGTATGTGTGTCTTTTGGAGGGGTTGGGTCAAAAGTGGAAGTCACATTTCTGTTGGACCTTTGCATTTGACGAATAAAGTGATCATAATTGTTGAGGCATGTTATCTTCACTAAACCTTTCCTCACACAGACATCCCCTGTTGATGTCTATAGATAAGCATACATTCTAATAGAAATGTGTATAATGGGTATTAATTGAAGTACCCTAGATTTAAATCTCAGAAAGAGCCAAATATACATCCAGCCCTCATTAAAAATATGTCTTCCACAGTAATCACACTATTACACACTCACTCTCACTCATAGCCCATTAAGAGCCCTGCTATCGGTACTGCATCCAGACAGAATGTGATCGGATTCTGTTTATTTTTGATGTAATTATTCTGAACAAAAATATAAATGTAAAGTTTGTCCCAAAAAGCTTATCTCTCTAAATATTTTGGCGGAAAATTGTTTACATCCCTGTAAGTGAGAATTTCTCCTTTGCCAACATAATCCATCCACCTGACAGTTGTGGCATATCAAGAAGATAATTAAAAAGTATGATCATTACACTGGTGCACCTTGTGCTGAGGACAATAAAAGGCCAGTCTAACATGTGCAGTTTTGTCACACAACACAATGCCACAGACATCTGAACTTTTAAAGTTCACCCCCTTTTACTCCCCAATTTCATGATATTCAATTGCAATCCAATCTTGTCTCACCGCTGCAACTCCCTAGGTTCGGGAGAGGTGAAGGTCAAGTCATGCGTCCTCCAGAACATGACCGCCAAGCCGCGCTTCTTAACACTGGCTCCCTTAACCCAGAAGCCAACCGCACCAATGTGTCAGAGGAAACACAGTTCAACTGACGACCAAATCAGTTTGCAGGCACCCAACCCACCACAAGGAGTCGCTAGAGTGTGATGAACCAATTAAAGCCCCCCACCAAACTCTCCCTAACCCGGACAATGCAGGGCTAATTGTGAGCCTCTCTATGGGATTCCCGGTCATGGCAGGATCAAACCCCAGGCTGTAGTGACACCGCAACACTGCGATGAAAGTGCATTAGACTGCTGCGCCTCTCGGGAGGCCATAGTTGACTTTCTGACTGCAGGAAAGTCCACCAGAACTGTTGCTAGAGATCTGAATGTTCCAATGTCATTTTAGAGAATTTAGCAGTATGTCCAACAGGCCTCACAACCACAGACCTTGCCTGCCCAGGACCTCAACGTCCGGCTTCTTCACCTGCGGGTTCTTCTTAGACCAGCCAACCGGAAAGCTGATGAAACTGTGGGTTTGGACAACTGAAGAATTTCTGCACAAACTGTCAGGAACCGTCTCAGGGAAGCTCATCTGAGTGCTCGTCCTCACCAGGGTCTTGATCTAACTGCAGTTCGGCGTCGTAACAGACTTCAGTTGGCAAATGCTCACCTTCAATGGCCAGTGGCACGCTGGAGAAGTGTGCTCTTCATGGATGAATTCCGGTTTCAACTGTACTGGGCAGATGGCAGACGGCTTTGTGTGTCGAGCGGTTTGTTGAAGTCAACCCTGTGAACAGAGTGCCCCATGGTGGCTGTGGGGTTATGGTATGGGCAGACATCAGCTACGGACAACGAACACAATTGCATTTTATCGATGGCAATTTGAATGCTCAGAGAAACCGTGATAGGATCCTGAGGCCCATTATCGTGCCATTAATCCATGTTGCAAGGATCAGTACACAATTCCTTGAAGTTGAAAATGTCCCAGTTCTTCCATGGCCTGCATACTCACCAATACATCACCCATTGAGCATGATTGGGATGCTCTGGATCGACATGTACGATAGAGTGTTCAGTTCCCACCAATATCCAACTACTTCGCACATCCATTGAAGAGGAATGGAACAACATTCCACAGGCCACAATCAACAGCCTGATCAACTCTATGCAAAGGAGATGTGTCGCGCTGCACGAGGCAAAGGATCTGTATTCCCAGTCATGTGAAATCCATAGATTAGGGCCTAATTTATTATTATTTTTATTTATTTCTCCTTTATTTAAAATTACGGTAAGCTAGTTTAGAACAAGTTTTCATTTGCAACTGCGACCTGGCCAAGATAAAGCATAGCAGTTTGACACATACAACAACACAGAGTTACACATGGAATGAACAAATAATACAGTAGAAAAAAAGAAAACAAAGTCTATATACAGTTAGTGCAAATTAGGTCAAATAAGGGAGTTAAGGCAATACATAGGCCATGGTGGTGAAGTAATAACAATATGGCAATTAAACACTGGAATGGTAGATGTGCAAAAGATGGACGTGCAAGTAGAGATACTGTGGTGCAAAAGGAGCAAAATAAAAAAATACAGTATGGGGATGAGGTAGATACATGGGCTGTATACAGATGGGCTATGAACAGGTGCAGTGATCTGTGAGCTGCTCTGACAGCTGGTTCTTAAAGCTAGTGAGGGAGATGGGAATCTCCAGCTTCAGTGATTTTTGCAGTTTGTTCCAGTCAGTGGTAGCAGAGAACTGGAAGGAAAGGCGACCAAAGGAGGAATTGGCTTTGGGGGTGACCAGTGAGATATAAATTTACTGATTTCCTTATATGAACTGTAACTCAGTAAAATCTTTAAAATTGTTGCATGTTGCGTTTATATTTTTGTTCAGCGCAACCTCTTCAGATGACCTCACAAGAAGATTATACTATACTAAAGGATACAAAACTGATAAACTTTCTTGTCTAAACACATTTAGTTGAATTCCTCTCATTGAGTTCAAATAATTGCAATTGCTGGCAACGTACGCCTCCACTGTGTTGTGAAGGATAGCAATATTTACGCAACTGTCCAAGAACACCTTTTTATAGTCCAACAATGGCACAATAGTTGATGGTTGAGTCATTCTCTCCACATCTTTATGTGGAAGAATAAAATAAACATAAAAAAGACAGAGGTTCATACAAAAATCTAGTTAATTTAGCATATGTTCTTTCCATTTATAAAGGAGCAGGAGGTCACCTGGTTACATCAGTACCTCTGGATCAGCAGTCTGTTAATTCACCATACCTACTGAACAGTACAGCTACATTTAAAGCACACAGCACTCACTGACCTATACATTGCAGTCTTCATTATAGTATGCATTTGTAGCTAGAATACACAGGTTAACTCACAGGAGTAGTCAACTACACATTCTAGTTAGTCCCCATAGGGAGTCTTTTCAGAGCCATGAGAGAAATTAATGTCATCTGCTGATATTATATAGCTGCTGAAATGTGTGTCTTGGCAGGAGTAAACAATGAGCTCTTTTCATGGTACAATCCAACAGTGTGTTTCATAATAGAAGCAGCTCAGTACAGTCTGCAGACCATGCCCCAGCTCACATGGCCTAATATAATAGAGCTAAGGACACCTAATAGATTTTGGAGGATATGACAAAGTATTGACAGAGACTTTCTTGTGTATTTGGCATTGAAATGTGAACAGCACCCAACCTTGTTTTGCTCATTGGTGTAATTCACTACTCCGCAGTTCTTCAAGCAAGACCAAGATAATGGTGTAAACCTAATGTGCCTCAGGACAGCTTGCCGAATAGTCTGTGATACCGCCGAAGAGCTTCAGATTTAATGGAAAAATCAGCTGTGTGGCATATTCAAAGAATACAATGCTCTGTTATTCTAAGTACACCCTTTGCCATGGGTAAACCTAATCTAAAGGAAGTATGCTGTAGTTCCCCCAGATATCTACTACCTGTACTTACAGTGCTTTAACTGGCCATTGACACAATGAAGATGTAATAACTGTATATTTTTTTAAGAGCGTTAAGCCAGTAACGAAAAGTTTGTTTGTTCAAATCCCCAAACTGACTAGGTGAAAAATCTGTCGATGTGCCCTTGAGCAACCCTAACCCCAACCCCAACCCTAACCCCAACCCCAACCCCAACCCGAACCCTAACCCTAATCCTAACCCCAACCCTAACCCTAACCCTAACCCTAACCCCAATCCTAACCCTAACCCCAAGCCTAACCCCAACCCTAACCCTAATTGCGCCTTTAAGTCGCTCTGGATAAGAGCATCTTCTAAATGACTAAAAGGTAAATGTTAAATAGTCTCAATATAAAGTCTCAATGAGGATGAGTGTGTCATTTACAGTAGTTTAAAACATGAAATATCAAACAGTGACTCTCTTATGTCCCATGAGGTCCCTGAGACCTTGGATATTCTATTAAATTACTAGCATTCTAATTCTAAACCCTAATTCTGTGACTGAGAAGCTCTAAGAATGATTTATTTTTCAGTACCGGTATGCAGGTATGACCTTCAGAAAAATGTGGTTTGCAACTTCCTGTCTGTCATGTTTTCATGTTAACTGCTCCTTGGAGTCAAAGATAGATGATGTACAGCAACGTCTAAAGGACTTCGGACAGAGCGCTGGATGCTTTTAGAGCTGTCAGAGCTGACTACTCCACGAGCTACATTTATTTAATGTACAACTTTCCCAGATGATCTATAATATTTAAATAGTGTCCTTAGTGTGTGTCAAAAATTCTACTTTACATTTCAACACAAGAATGTTTACCTAGTAATTGCAATTTTTGGATGTAATTCATTGGAGTTTAGGTACTGCCCCATACACAAACATTTTGGTGAGCAATTACACTTAATTTGATTTTACAAAGCTTATAGCACAAATTATGAACTGTTCTGAGGTAGACACACCACACATGCCTTCACTTACTAAGCTTTGTATTAAAAATAAGATTAAATTACTCAACCAGCAAAATTTCAGCAACCTGTTGGGGCAGTGATTTAGCAGTAATTCAATTTATGTCAGCTATGTCAACCAGGTCTCAGAGTATTTTGTATTATTCTGTACATAAAAATGAAACACTCCATTTAGTATGATATGTTATGTTACATTTCGTATTGTATGTATTAATTTGTGAATGTCCACCACCCATTTTGTATGATATGTTAGGAATTACAATTTGTATTATATGTATGTTACGAATTTGCAAAATGTATATGTTATGAATTCTAGCTAGGTGGCTAACATTAGCTAGCTTGCTACTGTTAGCGATGCTTGAGGTTAAGTTTAAGGTTAGGGTTAGGTTTAGGGGAAGGGTTAGCTAATAGGGTTAAGGTTAGGGTTAGATAACAAACTAAGCAGTTGCAAAGTAGCTAAAAAGTACTAAGTAGTTGAAAAGTTGCTAATTAGCTCAAATGCTAAAGTTGTCCATGATGACGTTCAAACTCGCAACCTTTTGGTTGCTAGACGTTCGCGTTAAACACCCACCCATCCACCCCGACCAACCACCCTACTTTAATTTTTGATTTAAGTCACCATTGGTCTTATGTAACCATACCAAACATAACACATTATACTCATTTTTTGTGTCCTGGATATATGTTTACTATGTTATGTTTAGTCTATGAGAACAATGGCTGGAATAATGATATCAGCAGCAGCAGCTAACGTTAGCCACTTAGCCACCTAGCTAGAATTCGTAACATATCATACCTTTATCAAATTCTCTACATATTGTACATTTAGAAAATGTGTAACATATTGTACTTTTTAAAATTGTTAACATATAATTTGAATTGCAATTCGTAACATATCATACGAAATCTGTGATGGACATCCACAAATTAATACATACCATATAAAAGTAAGATCATACTAAACAGTATGTCTCGGATTTGCGTACAGAATAATACGAAATGCTCTGAGACCAGTCTGGCTATGTGCATAGAGTTGCATAGTCAATAATAATAATAATAATAATAATATATGCCATTTAGCAGACGCTTTTATCCAAAGCGACTTACAGTCATGTGTGCATACATATATATACTGTATGTAATGCAAATTGCTCTTCTAATGAATATGTTTCTCTCAGCCATGCTCTTTCTGCATACTAATTTACACATTGACCTAAGGAAGGCAGCCCTGCAGGTTTAAACATGAAGCTCTTTTAAACTCAATACACGTTGATCCCCAAACAGTGGTTGTGGAAATCAATTCTGGAAGTGCAATGTCCCGAGTTTCAGTCAGCATCCTATGCAACATATAGACATTATTTTCTTGTTTAATTATGATACAGTACCCGTGTACCTCTAGTAACTATGCAAATATTAACAACATTGTTATTACATGGTACTTCAGTAATTGCTTTGTAATTGCATAGTAATGGTGTTTTTGTTACATTCGTGGAATAAGGAACAGTCCATAGTCCATAAGGATTTGTGCATTAAAGTCATTATAAGGTTCACATATCTCAAAGTAATCCATAAGAAACTCACTTGTGGTAGGCTACAAACAACCTATCATTGTCATTCTCTACACGGTGTAGTGTACAGTACAGTATATCTGTGTATCCATGACAAGATCTACTTTGGAACAGACTGAAAAGTGTTTGTCATTTATCAAGATTGTTTTATTGCAGTAACAGATTTATTCAGTTCTAATATCTACTCTAGGTCCTCTAGATCCATCACATCAGAGTAGAAGCTTGCAGTTATGTCCTTGATGGTCTCATTGAATATGAAATACGTGTCACTGAGTATTGATGCCAGAATGATCTTATTCTTTCTACAGATAATTATTTTCTTAGAGCTAGGGATGTGGCCAAGGTCAAGAGCATATTCACATCTGCAGGATGAATTTAATAGAAATATTTCAGGAGGGGTTTTCCTCGTGTGTCAGATGTTAAACAGGTATGTCATATTCAGTTGGCCTTATCCCATGAAATGTACTACATTTACATGACTTCAAGGAAAAGCTGGTGATCCGTTTTTAAGTATTCAGTTTATCCAATTCAAATATGGGGCTCATTGATATAAATGGTTGGTAGATGCATTCATTGGGATAGTTATTAAGTATCATCCAGCATCAAATAAACAAAAAAACGTAATGTACTTATCTCTCACATGTCCCGAGTCTCTGTAGTCTTCTCTCATAGTATCTCATTTAAAGTCATCCTGCAGATCATCTATATTCTTGGCTTGACAATTGCGATCTTAAGGATAATCTCTCAAACACAATTAAATTAAATGAAGAATTGCCATACTATGATCTCCATATCAACAGTAAATACCACTAATTGTGAATTAACTTTTATTTTGGCGTGAAGTATTTTCTGATTAGAATTTATATTTGCAATTTTGCTGTCAGTTGCATGCCTATGTATTGTTATTATTTCCACAGCACATACACAGTATGCATATCTATTGTGCAATGCATGTTGCATTTGGCATCACTTGATCATGAAGTAGTAAAACATAAGTGATATGTCTGAATACAGTATATCCATACTTTTCCTCTCATTTTTTGGTCATTTAGCAGATGCTCTTATCCAGAGCGACTTAAAGGCGCAATTCGGGTTACAGTGCCTTGCGAAAGTATTCGGCCCCCTTGAACTTTGCGACCTTTTGCCACATTTCAGGCTTCAAACATAAAGATATAAAACTGTATTTTTTTGTGAAGAATCAACAACAAGTGGGACACAATCATGAAGTGGAACGACATTTATTGGATATTTCAAACTTTTTTAACAAATCCAAAACTGAAAAATTGGGCGAGCAAAATTATTCAGCCCCTTTACTTTCAGTGCAGCAAACTCTCTCCAGAGGTTCAGTGAGGATCTCTGAATGATCCAATGTTGACCTAAATGATAAATGATGATAAATACAATACAAGGACACATTCACCGAGTCAGCTCGGGGATTCAAACCAGCGACCTTTCGGTTACTGGCCCAATGCTCTTAATTGCTAGGCTGCCTGCTGCCCAAACCTAGCGATGGTGTAGTCATTATTAAGTAGGTCAGTCTGTAGATAAAGCGGAAGAGGGAATGTTCCGGTAGTTATGACAGCCTGTTTCCCTGGTAGCATATCCCTGCTTGAGCAACAGCATACTGTTAATCATTCACACAGGATATTGGTTGCGACAGCTTACAGTCCAAGATAATGATATTTGTCTAAAAAGATGACACCCCCAGTTTGTCACCCAGTAACGCAAGTCTTCTGGGGACGATTTGGAGCAGAGAAATAATTTTTACTCATGAATCCAAACGGAGTGCTGAGCAGCACAATGGATGATAATAGCAGGGGTAAGAAAACAACATATGAGGCATGGCAGGATTATGAGAGGGTTGGGAAATACCACATCCAGCCTAGAGTTTGTGACTCTTCAGGAGTGCCAATGGGTTGCAGTATGGCAGTTAGTTACAAGGTTGAACAAACAGATGTTCTAAAGAGATGGTCTGCTGGCAATAGAACATGACTTTGATTGGGACTTCAAGCGCCTCGGTAGATGACGTTCAGAAGGGTTGAAGAACATCTCTGGACCAATATCAAATCAAAGTTTATTAGTCAGGTGCACCGAATACAGCCTTACAGTGAAATGCTTAATTACGAGCCCCTAACCAACAATGCAGTAAAAAAAAAATGCGGATAAAAATAAGAAATAAAAGCAACAAGTAATTAAAGAGCAGCAGTAAAATAACAATAGCAAGACTATATACAGGGGGGTACCGGTACAGAGTCAATGTGCTGGGGCACCGGTTAGTTTAGGTAATATGTACATGTAGTTAGAGTTATTAAAGTGATTATGCATAGGTGACAACAGAGAGTAGCAGCGGTGTAAAACAGGGGGAGGGGGACAATACAAATAGTCTGGGTACCCATTTGATTAGATGTTCATGAGTCTTATGGCTTGGGGGTAGAAGCTGTTTAGAAGCCTCTTGGACCTAGACATGGCGCTCCGGTACCGCTTGCCGTGCGGTAGCAGAGAGAACAGTCTATGACTAGAGTGGCTGGAGTCTTTGACAATTTTTAGAGCCTTCCTCTGACACCGCCTGGTATAGAGTTCCTGGATGGCAGGAAGCTTGGCCCCAGTGACGTACTGGGCCATATGCACTACCCTCTGTAGTGCCTTGCGGTCAGAGGCCGAGCAGTTGCCATACCAGGCAGTGATGCTCTCAATGGTGCAGCTGTAGAACCTTTTGAGGATCTGAGGACCCGTGCCAAATCTTTTCAGTCTCCTGAGGGCGAATAGGTTTTGTCGTGCCCTCTTCACAACTGTCTTGGTGTTCTTAGACCATGTTAGGAACTTGAAGCTCTCAACTTGTTCCACTGCAGCCCCATCGATGAGAATGGGGGCGTGCTCGGTCCTCTTTTTTCTGTATCAATATGTACTCTTAAAATACATTTAATTTGAAAACCTTCAATGTCATTTTTTATTCTGTAGTGAAATGAAAAGGGGGTTATGAATAGCCACTATGTCTTGTTTTAGTGTCTTCTAATAACAGATCAGACGGCCTTGCTGCATTGATTACCTCGAAAAGCCTGGTGTGCATCAATGCAGTTGCTGCCCAGCTCCAGGTCCCAACCACATTGTTTTTTTGTCCTTGGGTGTTGAAGGCAATGTGTCTCTTGAAAGACATTAGGTACGGGTTAATAGGCACTAGTATCATTCCTGCTTCTTTGTATTGGTCATTAGATGTCAGGTCCATAGTGGGGCTGGCTGTTAAAGAGGCTGTGTGTGTTAAAACAGCAGTGACAAGGCTATTCCTTCCTGCCTGCCGGAGAGCTGAAGAGGGATGGTGAGAGGGGCCAGGCTGGGTAGGCTGCCTGTGTGTGAGTGATTAATGGGATTGTACAAAGCGTTCCAGAGTTTAGAGCGAACAGGACCTGCGTCACCTCACTCGAGATGGCATTAAGATTCACTGGATGCCTGAACAAATTAAACGGGGAAACGGTAAGGCTGACAGTGAAAATGTCATCACAGAGATTGACAACGAGGTGCTGTGAAGAAGAGAACTGCTCATCCAAAAAGGGAAAATTAGAAAAGGGAACATTGAAGGTATGTGTATGTGCATGTGTGTCTGTATTGGCCATGTTAAGGGTTCAATATTGAAAAGGCCTCTACGCAGACAACACACGTCTTCTAGAGTGGTTTTTAATATGAGACTTTTGCACATAGCTACTGCACATTCCCAACTTCAACAGTTCTACAATCTTTTCCAGAGAGCCAAGTTGTGATCCATGCTATGACACAATACCTTCGGACAAAGATATAGTGGATCCGAGGTTGTGAGGTAAAGACATGAGGTCAGACTTGGTACCTGCTCTACAAATACCCCAGAGGAACCCACCATGAATGACATACACCCATAACTATGAGTGGCCACATTCATTTTATGGGTTGACGTCATTACAAGTGTATCAGACATTGAATCGCCCACCATGCTATTGACCTACTGAATGAATAGTCTAACAATTAATGGACATTTAAGTTTCAAACTCAAGCGTTTACGTCACTGTCTGTTCATCCAAACAAGGCATGAATAATACACTGGCACTGTCGGGGAAGATAAACTATCGTCCTGAGTTATACACCATGCATGTTTGTTGGTGCATCAGCAGAGAATTAATGAGGGTCTATGTTTGATTGATACCTTCTCTCTCATTCTTTCAGCAAAATCTGTTTTTAATGTGGCTGTGCAAGCCGGAAGCAGCCCATCCCCCGCTCAATGCAGGCTTCGTGAGGACGCCACATGCTGTTTTCTGTTCCACAGAAGAAGAAAAATATAGGGGAAGATTTCCTCTTTGTGGCACTTTACAACTCCGTTGATATGTTGAGGTGGATGACAGTTATTTGTCGTTTCATAAATCTGTAACTGCCACTGGGGATGAATACAAGAGATGACAGACAGACATGAGATAATAGTTGCGTATTTAATCTATGCAACACACGCCCCTTAAACTGAATTTGGTTAGTTGTGGTTGCAGCATCATTGATGGAGTAGGCTGTAGTTGGCCCCAGACACTGATCCAAGGCCAGCTATGTGTTCTCCCTCTAATGGTTAAGGTTAGAACACTGAACCTATGTGTATGCCCAAGGGTCAAATCTCCCTGAAGCATCGCAGACAGGACCAACCAACATCACCTGTACATCCATCGTGCCATTCACTCCTGCTGTCAATGGGAGATCAAGTCCTTCTTTCTTACTATGTTGTTAAATATACCTGAAAGACTATATCAGCGATGTGAAAATATGAATACGCTCATAATATTTTCAGAGAAAGGAAGTATATTCCTATCACCTTGGGATATTTATCTCAAAGGTAGTATTAAAATGGGACAACCTCCCCAAATACTATGAATAATGGATGTGAGAATTCCAATCCTTTTCTTGTTCCCGTCAGATGATGAAAGGGAGAATGGACTGCTGACAGCCAAATCATTTTGGTTAAGATTCACATCAAGTGACACATTTTGTACAAATGGAAGTGTTCTGTCAAAAGGACAGCCAGTAACAGCACTATATGTTCCTCTCATAAGAAACTTCTGTCTGTTATACATAGGTTGCATATCTTTACTTACCACAATGCAGTTGCATTATGTAAACTGCTCCATCCATAGTCTATTGTACACAGTGGCAATTACATTTAACCTTGGTGTTCGTGTTTCTGTTAGTCACCCAATGCTCGCGGGTCTGATGGACCCACAACATTATTGGGTTTAAAACAATACAGCCAGAATAATTCACGTAAAAGTACTAAATACTTAATACTGTCAAGCCCTGATCTGTTTCACCTGTCCTTGTGATTATCTCCACCCCCACCAGGTGTCGCTTATTCTCCCCAATGTATTTATCCCTGTGTTTCCTGTCTCTCTGCGCCAGTTTGTCTTGTCTGTTAGTCAAGTGAACCAGTGTTTGTCCTGTACTCCTTTTGCTATTCTCTTTTTGATAGTTTTCCTGTTTTTTTTACCCCTGGCTGACTCTGGACTACTTTCCTGCCTGCCTGATCATCCTGTCTGCCCTGACCTTGATTCTGCCTGCCCTTCGGTACCTTTTGGACTCTGAACTGGTATTGACCCTTTTACCTGTCCACGACCATTCTCTTGCCTTCCCCTATTGGTTAATAAATATTGTAAGACTCCAACCATCTACCTCCTGTGTCTGCATCTGGGTCTCACCTTGTGTCATGATAAATACTTAGACTTATATCAATTACAAGCAATATAGACAGCATACATAGTTCATATTTGTAGTTTTCCAATAGAAGCGGTATTCGTTTTTACTTTTTTATCAAATGTGATTTTTGTAAAGAAAAATCAATCATAATCAAGACATGGGTTGAATAAATCACGTTTATCTTGAACAGATATAAATGAAACAAGGTTTTCATCACTATTGAACAATTTGGAAATTGTTGTCTACACATCACATGAGTGATAGAGTTTTACTGTGTGTGTAGATGTGGATTCCCCATTGGATCTGAAAATAGTAGCAAGGATTAAAAAAACAAAGTATGCATGTAAATGAGTTCAGTCCATCTCCTTCCATTTCTTTCCAAAAACACCCCTTCCCTCCAAAGTAGTGCAGTCCAGAATGATTTTCTGTATGGTGTCTGGGATGAAAAGTTCAAAAGAAGACTATGTCCTGCACCCCCATCCATGTCGACCCTGGTTGCTTCTTTATCACATTGGCAGCCATGTGGGGTGTCTCATTCCTTGGGCAAGAAGGAATGAGACATCCATATTTCTCCTACTGCAGGCTGCTGATGAGCTGGTTGCTGACAGGCTGGTCCTGGGGCTGGCTGCTGATGGGCTGGTCCTGGGGCTGGCTGAGGTCCTGGGGCTGGCTGAGGGTCAATCTCATCCTCTTCTTCCAACTCACTGTCAGACTCCGAATTGACAGAGATTGACAGGATCCTCATATTCGGGTAAATTCTTCATCTTCCAAAGTGGAAGACGCTCCTTCCACACTAGCTTCTCTCTCTGCAAAAAAAACAAGGCCCCCTGAGCAGAGATTATTTTTGCCATATTGATTGACTGTGGTAAGGAGACACACATGCAAAGCTATTTATTTGTTGTGTCCCCAATTTGCACCTGGCTGGGGTGTGAGAAATACAGATTTTTTTGTAATGTATTGAAATAATGTGTAGTTTCAAACTACAGAGGGTAAATAGTGTGAGAAAAGCGGGAGACAGGCAGACAGGCAGGGAGACAGACAGGTTCTTGTTGCCATGTTGAAACAGCAGGTCCAGGTTGGAGGAAGACAGAGTGGCACACAGCAAATCTTTTTGTTTCATTTTTACTTGTTTTCACCTACACACACACACACACACACACACACACACACACACACACACACACACACACACACACACACACACACACACACACACACACACACACACACACACACACACACACACACACACACACACACACACACACACACACACACACACACACACACACACACACACACACACACTTTCCCACAATCGTATTACCCCGGGTCACCACATATGTAATATAAATGTGTAGGGAGGTGCACGGTGTGCACTCAATGAAAATATGTTCTTCACAGAAACTGAGCCAAGGCGAATGAGTCTAAGGTTGAACAAAATAATTCATTGTATCATTTTCCTTTTATTAAACATTGAAAATGGGTCCCACAGACCCAAACACCGCACAAGGGTTAAAATGTTTTATGGAAAGAATGTTATCGCAACTGCAATCTGCAATATCACAATTAATTGCAGATCATCTGAAAGAGCCCTCTCAATAAAAGAGTAAGAACTGCAACTTTATGTTAGTCTTTCAGACAAAGTCTTTCATAACTATGCTAGATGATCAGGCCATTGTATCTCTCCAGGGAGCAGACAGCAGGGAAATGCAAATAGCTTGAACATTCCACCTCGACAGTCCAGTACAGAACATACTGGCTGCATCACTAACAAAGCAGAAAGCACAATGTTCTCTGGGATGAATAAGGCTGTAAAGACCCCAATTAGTATGGTGTTACCTGGCACTGAGGTTGCTACCACTGCCTCAGACTCTACCACAACCCTCAACATTGGTTATAGTTATGTTTTTGCAGATTGCATGGCTGTGTGCGATAGCTTCTTGGATTGTCAATGACAGATATTTTCATTCCTGTTTACATAACGTTGCATGGGTGACATGGAACAGCTCTACTGCATTGTCACAGAGTTATGTTAAAGGGAAGGTTCTCTCCAATATACAACTGTGGTGGCAGTGTAAAGCTGGCTTAGATTTGAGGCCTTGGCCATGATATAAATTTACAAAGAAGATTACAGAATACATCGCAAAAGACAACAGAATCTATTAAAAAAAGGATTGCATACATCCAAAATATTTAGACTTTTCAGAAGGTAAATATTATTTAATTTAAATTCTACCAATTCTCTTTATAACATTCATTGCTTTAATCGGTTCCGTCTGCATGAAATCATGTGAAATACACTCATGCATGACACTGTTTAAAAAGAAACTACATTTAGACAGTAAGACGTGAGCACAGAAACAAATCCATTGTTCCTAACTCTGTTGTAAACCCAGCCACAACACACTGTCCGTCAGCACAGAGAGGAGAAGGCAAGACAAGGGGAACACTAAAACCAATTATAACCCTCATTTTGCGCTCCAGTTATTTAAAAAGTCAGGCATTATTACGCAATGGAAAATATGGCTCATTATTTCCACTTTGTAGTGAGTACTTCTTTCTTACAACTACATGGTATGATGGATCGTGTTTTTCCCAAGGAACTTTTAAACTGCTTCCTCATCCTTAGTTATTTCAAAGTTTTCAAATTGTTCCCTGAAACTTGAGAGTGGATTATCTTGCCCCCTGCATCCCCGAAAATGGACTTCTCTTCTCTAGAAAGCCTTAATGTTGGATTCTTGCCATGTCTTTAAACAAAACAGCTTAATAGTGATTGGAAATATTATATTTTTATCATCAGGCATTACATTGTGTTATTCATTCTGTGTGTTATTCAAATGACGTCATTACGACCAGATAATCGGTCGTAAACGGATTGTCATGTCGTAAGTTCAACCAGCTTTGAAGATAGTTATACGTTCCCACTAAGACAAACCCATAACGTTGTTGTTTACAAAAAAAAGGGTACAATTGAAGCATGGGCAAGTACCAAAGCGAAACAAGTGGGTTTTAGGACGAATTCTGAGACACTCATGGGAGTATCCACTGAAAGTTGACGAGCAACAAGAAACTGGGCCCTTAAAGGCTATGTTTACACAGGGAGCTCAATTCTGATATTTTTTCCCACTAATTGGTCTTTTGACCAATCACATCAGATTTATTCTGGGTTTTCCAGTCTAAACACAGCCATAGACACCCACCATGAGTTCCCACAAAATTTGCCCCAGAAAAGGCTAACTAAAATAAACCCACACAACTTTTAATAGAGAGTAAAAAATAAGTCAAGCTAAGGAAAGGGGAGAACACAAGATATAGTTGCATTTTTTTATACACTTAAAGAGGAATACTTCAACAGTGGTCAAGCACTTCCAACATCTCTCATGCCAACTGGAGCACTGGGCCAGCCACTCATAAATATCACATGTGACAGCACAGCCCTTTCCATGACATAGACTGAACAGGTGAAAGCTATGATCCCTTATTGATGTCACTTGTTAAATCCAACTGAGACATGGATTGTGTATGTGTGCCATTCAGAGGGTGAATGGGCAAGACAAAACATTTAAGTTCCTTTGAACGAGGTATGGTATTAGGTGCCAGGCGCACCGGTTTGTTTCAAGAACTGCAACTCTGCTGTTGTTTTTTAATATTTTTTACATTCAACTGTTTCAGGTGTGTATCAAGAATGTTCCACCACACAAAGGGCATCCAGGCAACTTGACAACTGTGGGAATCATCCCTGTGTAACGCTTTCAACACCTTGCCCGACGAATTGATGCTGTTCTGAGGGCAAAAGGGGGTGGTGCAACTCAATATTAGGAAGGTGTTCCTAATGTTTGATATACTCTGTGTATACTTTAAGTAGTATATAATTTATATATTTTTTCACTGCAACCGCCAACCACAGTAAAACTCAGGAGCCTCCTCTCAATGAGTGTAGACAGCCTGCTGCTGCCACTCTCCTAAGAGGTAGGGGGCCCATGTGGGTAACTGGGGGGGCTTTGCCTTGATTGGGTAACTGATTCATATTTATTTTTTAATAAACGGCATAATAAATCAATGCGACGGGTCAATTGTGTGAGTCAGTGGCTGGGCACAAGCCCGTAGGGGCATTCTGTTTTATTACGTTATGTTGTTTATTCTTATTTATCCAACCTCAGGAGCCTGCTCTCAATGTTCAGACTATACCAGGAAGCATCATTTAGCCAAAAAGGATCAAGAGTTTATTAAAAAATAACTGTGGATTAAGTTTTTATCACAAGCACAAACAAGTAGGCTATCTGCCAAAAATAAGGAAACACCAACATAAAGTGATTTAGGGTGTTGCGCCACCACGAGCAACCAGAACAGATTCAATGCTCCTTGGCATAGATTCTACAAGTGGATTTCAACCATTCCATCGAAATGCACCCCACACCATAACATATACTTTGTATCGCTTGTTTACTCAAGTGTTTCCTTTTTCTGGCAGTTACCGGTATGCCTACAGTCGGGAAGGCCACAGGTTGGGTAGCATGTGTGCCAATATAGTCCACAGCTTGTGGCCATAGACATATACTCCATAGAAATGTTTTGTAACCTTGGCAACTGTTAAACTCATGGGTACACTACCAATGAATGCCAGTCCTGACTTGAATGGGAACTGTCATCTATGGGTTATATTTCTATGGTTGGTTACAGCTGTCAGTTTCCTTTTGCAGATTTCAAAATACAATCGTGGGAAACACGTACAGTTTGGAAAGCTGTCTGTAGAACCAATATATTTTTTTCTCAATAACTCCCCAATTTGTAGCTAACAGCAGCACTGTTTTTCAAAGTAGCTCATCTTGAGATAGGCTATTGCAAAAAAAGCTCTTCGGCCATCACAGTGAGTAGCATATGGCTTCGTCTGCATCATTAGGTGAGTCAGCCCACCACTGGAAATGTTATTTAGTAGCCTATTCAAGTAGTAAAAAGATAAGTATTTTTTTAAATCGGAAAATAAGGTTACAATACCTTCGGAAAGTATTCAGACCCTTTGACTTTTCCCACTATTTTTGCATTACAGGCTTATTCTAAAATTGATTAAATAACATATGTTCCTCAGCAATCTACACATAATACCCTATAATGACAAAGCGAAAACACGTTTTTAGAAATGTTTGCAAATGTATATATACAGTTGAAGTCGGAAATGTAAATACACTTAGGTTGGAGTCATTAAAGCGTGTTTTTCAACCACTCCACAAATGTCTTTTTAACAAACTATAGTCTTGGCAAGTCGGTTAAGACATCTACTTTGTGCATTATACAAGTAATTTTTCCAACAATTGTTTACAGACAGATTATTTCACTTATAATTCACTGTATTACAATTCCAGTGGGTCAGAAGTTTACATACACTTAGGTGAATGTGCCTTTAAACAGCTTGGAAAATTCCAGAAAATTATGTAGAAACTTTAGAAACTTCTGACAGGGTGATAGTTTGACATCATTTGAGTCAAGTGGAGGTGTACCTGTCCGTCACTCCGGAGCTGCCGGAGTCTCCTGTCCGTCCGGTGCTGCCGGAATCTCCCGTCCATTCAGGAGGGGCAAGGGTCCCCAGTCCGAGGTCGGTGGCGAGGGTCACCATTTTTAAGAGGCCACAGAGGCAGATAAAGAGACGGAGAAAAACTATGGTGAAGTGGGGTCCACGTCCCGCGCCAGAGCCGCCACCGCGGACAGACGCCCACCCAGACCCTCCCCTATAGGTTCAGGTTTTGTGGCCGGAGTCAACACCTTTGGGGGGGGGGGGGGGAGTCTATGTTTGTGTTTCTATTTCTATGTGTTTCTATGTTGGTTTTTGAGTTTGGCCTGGTATGGTTCATACTTAGGTAGCCTTAATCCACCTGTGTTACGTGGGTGTTAATTTTCTGTTTTGTGGTATTCACTAGACAGGACTGTTTCGTTTTTTTCGTTCTTCCGTGTTGTTATTTTGTTTAGTGTTCAGTTTTGATTATATTAAAATCATGAACACTTACCACGCTGCACCTTGGTCCTCACCTTATTCCACCGACGACGGCCGTTACAGTCACTGAGTACCGCATGTTACAGTTGAAGTCGGAAGTTTACATACACCTTAGCCAAATATACTTAAACTCAGTTACCATGATGTCAAGCAAAGAGGCACTGAGTTTGAAGGTAGGCCTTGAAATTGAATTATGTCAATTAGCCTATCAGAAGCTTCTAAAGCCATGACATAATTTTCTGGAATTTTCCAAGCTGTTTAAAGGCACAGTCAACTTGGTGTATGTTAACTGCTGACACACTGGAATTGTGACACTGATAATTATAAATGAAATAATCTGTCTGTTAACAATTGTTGGAAAAATTACTTGTGTCATGCACAAAGTAGATGTCCTAACAGACTTCCCAAAACTATAGTTTGTTAAAAATGCATTTGTGGAGTGGTTGAAATGCAAGTTTTAATGACTCCAACCTAAGTGTATGTAAACTACATCAACTGTATGTTAGTATTGACTCAGGTGTGTGAATACTTATGTATTTCTGCATTTTATTTTCAAACAATTTGCACACATTTCTATAAACATGTTTTCACATTGTCATTATGGGGTATTGTGAGTAGAACATTATTTAAATCCATTTTGAATTTAAGTTGTAACACAACAAAATGTGGAATAATCAAATCAAATTAAATGTTATTGGTCACATGTGTATAGCAGATGTTATTGCAGGTGTTGTGAAATGCTTGTGCTTCTAGCTCCGACAGTGCAGTAATATCTAACAAGTAATATCTAATAAGTACCCAACATATACCCAATACAAACAAATCTAAGTAAAGGAATGAAATTAAGAATATATAAATATATGGACGAGCAATGTCAGAGTGGCATAGAACAAGATACAATAGAATAGTATAGGTATGGGTAATGCAAGATATGTAGACTTTATTCAAGTGACCAGTGTTCCATTCATTATAGTGGCTAGTGATTTCAAGTCTATGTATATAGGCAGCAACCTCTATGTGCTAGTGATGCGTATGTAATGAATACTTTTTGAAGGCACTGTATATTATGATTGGAGTTTACGAATGCAATATAATTAGACCATCACTGTTGCACCATTATTTGCATCATTAGGAACAGTAATTTATCACTGACGCAACGTTTTGCCTACATCTGAGAAACAGGCAGGCAAGGTTCAGCATGTATGCCTTGCACACAAAAGGAAATAGGCCACCTAATTATCTGCCAAAATATTTTGTTTTCTTTCTCCGCATGTCACAGATATCGCCCCCTCCCTATGACTGGTATGAACAAGACAAGACAGAGGCTTTTCCCCGTACAAGGTCTTGGGAGAGGGTGAGACTGAAGGTTATGTGTGGCTGCACAGAGCAGGATGTGACAGGAAGGGCTTGTGTTGGAATTTAGCAGGACTGTACTCAAGGCCAGGAATTTGCAACAGGACCACTGGCAGATGCATTTTTCTCCCTTACTAGTTGATACATGCTGATAAGAGACAAGATAGTTGATTGGAATTTTGAAACATGTCTGGAATTATGTTTGACATGATTCTGGCTTCATTTGATTTGTAGAGAGAGATGGCTATATAGCAGGGATACTCCTACAGGTACAACACTCCCTTTTAGAGGAGGGGATGATGGAGTAAGTGTAAGAAGGTGTCACCTTAAGAAGATGTTTTGGTTTAACACATTCATAGATATCATCTCTGTTCTCATCACAGTGAAATAACATCTAATGAAAAAGTGGCATTCTATCTAGGTGAAATAAAAAAATATATAGTTTGAAGACCAGTAATATGTGGTCTTGTTCAACCAAATGACCGAAAAAACTAAATCTAGACTACAGCACGTATGCTGAACCTTTCCTGTATGCTTCTCAAATAGCCCCGACAAAGATGGCACCGATAGTGATGGCAGCTTCGCTACAAGTCCTTAGAAAACTGTGCAGTATTTAGTTTTTTATGTATTATTTCTTACATAGTTAGCCCAGAAAATCGAAAGTGTTATTACATACAGCTGGAAAAAACTATTGGATATCAGAGAGACGTCAACTTACCAGCACAACCAGCATTTACAACCAGGAATACAACTTTCCCAAAGCGGATCCGTTGTCTGCATCTCCCAGGGCATTTGAACTGATTCCAAAGGCTGACCCAAAACAACGCCATTGGAGGAGAGGGTACCGGAGTGGTCTTCTAGTAAGGTTTTGGATGCACACACACCACCCACCGCTTCAGAGTATATTACTCGCTAATGTCCAGTCCCTAGTTAACAAAGTCAACGAAATTAGGGCAAGAGTTGCTTTCCAAAGAGATATCCGGGATTGTAACATACTCTGTTCCACGGAGACATGGCTAGCTGGGGACATGTTGTCGAAGTCCGTACAGCTAACAGGATTTTCAGTGTATCGCACCGACAGGAACAAACATCTCTCTGGTAAGAAGAAGGGTGGGGGTGTATGATTAATGACTCATGGTTTAATTGTAACAACGTACAAGAACTCAAGTCCTTAGGGTTACCTGACCTAGAATTCTATCGTCACAGCCATGTATATCCCCCCCGCAAGAGGATACCAAGACGGCCGTCAAGGAACTTCACTTGACTTTATGCAAACTGGAAAACATATATCCTCAGGGATTTTAACAAAACTAATATGATTACAAAGCTACCTAAATTCTATCAGCATATCGATTGCAGTACAATAAAGCGAGTAACACACTCGACCACTGCTACTCTAACTTCCGCAATGCATACATTGTGCCCTCTTTTTGGCAAAACCTGACCATGACTCACTCCATCTTGTTCCTCCCTTACTATAGGCAGAAACTAAAACAGGTCTATCCAATGCTGAGGTCTATCCAACGCTGACCAATTGGATTCCAAGCTTCAAGATTGCTTCGATCACGTGGACTGGGATATGTTCCGGGTAGCCTCAGACAATAACATTGACGTATCTGCTGACTCAATGAGTGAGTTTATAAGGAAGTGTATAGGAGATGTTGTACCCACTGTAACTATTAAAACCCGCCATAACCAGAAACCGTGGATTGATGGCAGCATTCGCTCAAAACTGAAAGCATGTACCATCGCATTTAATCATGGCAAGGTGACTGGAAACATGACCGATTACAAACAGTGTAGGTTTTCCCTCCGCAAGGTAATCAAACAAGCAAAATGTCAGTAAAGAGACAAGTGGTGTCACAATTCAACGGCTCAAACACGAGACATATTTGGCAGACAATCAAGGATCACAAAAAGAAAACCAGCCTTGTCGCAGACATCGACATCTTGCTCCCAGACAAATTAAACAACTACTCTGCAAGCTTTGAGGGCAATACAGTGCCACCAACACAGCCCGCTACCAAAGACTGTGGGCTCTCCTTCACCATGGCTGATGTGAGAAAAATATTTAAACGTATTAACCCTCGCAAGGCTACCGGCCCAGACAGTATCCCCGTCCTCGGAGCATGTGCAGACCAGCTGGCTGGTCTGTTTACAGACATATTCAATCAATCAGTTTGCTGTCCCCACATTCTTCAAGATGACCACCATTGTTCCTGCTCCCAAGAAAGCTAAGGTAACTGAACTAAATGACAATCGCCCTATAGCACTCACTTCCGTCATCATGAAGTGTGTTGAGAGACTAGTTAAGGATCATATCACCTCCACCCTACCTGTTACCCTAGACCCACTCCAATTTGCTTACCACCCCAATAGGTCCACAGACGATGCAATCACACTGCACACTGCCCTATTCCATCTGGACAAGAGGAATACCTATGTAACAATGCTGTTCATTGACTGCAGCTCAGCATTCAACACCAAATGAACCTCCAAAATCATTATTAAGCTTGAGACCCTTCGTCTCGACCCCACTCTGTGCAATTGGATCCTGGACTTGCTGAAGGGCTGCCCCCAGGTGGTGAGGGTAGGAAACAACATCTCCACTCCGCTGATCCTCAACACTGGGGCCCTACAAGGGTGCGTTCTCAGCCCTCTCCTGTACTCCCTGTTCACCCACGACTGTGTGGCCATGCACGCCGCCAACTCAATCATCAAGTTTGCAGACGACACTACAGTGGTAGGCTTGATTACCAACAACGACTAGACCGCCTACAGGGAGGTGGTAAGGGCCCTCAGAGTGTGGTGTCAGGAAAATAACCTCTCACTCAATATCATGATCGTGGACTTCAGGATCAGCAAAGGGAGCACCTCCCAATCCACACTGACGGGACAGCAGTGGAGAAGGTGGAAAGTTTGAAGTTCTCGGTGTACATATCACCGACAAACTGAAATGGTCCACGCACACAGACAGTGTGGTGAAGAAGGCGCAATAGTGCCTTTTCAAACTCAGGAGGCTGAAAAAATGTAGCTTGTCACCAAAAACCCTCACTTACTTTTACAGGTGCACAATTGAGAGCATCCTGTCGAACTGTATCTCCACTGGTACGGCAACTGCACCGCCCACAACCGCAGGGCTCTCCAGAGGATGGTGCGGCCTGCACAACGCATCACCGGGGGCAAACTTCCTGCCCTCCAGGACACCTACAACACCTGATTTTACACGAAGGCAAGAAAGATAATCAAGGACAATAACCACCCGAGCCACTACCTGTTCACCCTGCTTCCATCCAGAAGGTGAGGTCAGTACAGGTGTATCAAAGCTGGGACAGAGAGAAATTTAAAACGGCTTCTACAGTATCTCAAGGCCATCAGAGTGTTAAACAGCCACAACTAGTACAGAGAGGCGGCTGCCTACCTACAGATTTGATATCTTTGGCCACTTTAATAAATGGAACACTAGTCACTTTAATAATGCCACTTTAAGAATGTTTACATATCTTGAATTACTCATCTCATACTGTATGTATATACTGTATCCTTCACTATCTATTCTTTACTGTCTATTGCATCTTAGCCGCTCTGTCAGTGCTCATCCAGATATTTTATACTTATATATTCTCATCCCATTCCTTTACTAGATTGTGTGTATTAGGTTTTGGCGTGGAATTGTTAGATAGTACCTGTTAGATACTGCTGCACTGTTGGATCTAGATGCATAAGCATTTCGCTACACTCGCAATAACATCTGCTAACCATGTGTATGTGACCAATAGCATGTCATTTGATTTGATTTGACCGTGTGTCCAAACATTCATGGAGTTATTTAAATATAAATATTTGTTTCTCTAAAGAACTCATTTACAGTATGTTTGGCAACAGATCAAATAAAGGTCTGCTTGGAAGGGTTTGGAATAATCGGGGAGGACAGCGAGCTAATGGTATCTAATTAAAACCACCATCTGGCATAAAGGTCATGTGTTAATAAAGCACCACAACATAACCAGGGACCAATACTCTCTCTCTCTTCGAGAGCCATACATGCTCAATTCACTGCCTAGCTCCAAGATCCTGCCTGCCTGGCTCAGCTCATTATTTGATTAGGGCTTCCGGGATGTTTGTCCTCTCTGTGATGATAACCATGGATAACAGGGGCTAAAAGGAAAGACAATATCATGCTCAGGGCTCGTTCAATAGTAGGTTTAGTCTAATAAGAAAGAGGGTTGGGATTAATATACTTATGTGCCGATCTCTAGCTACAGTATCCCTAGAAAAAATACTGTATGTTTATGCCAGATTATACTGTACACCTAACATTAATGACCATAAACACAGAGTTGCTTTTTGATAGACATAATATATAATAAGTAGAAGTTCAATTCTATATAAATTCCCCACCAAAGTGTAAAATCAACAGCGTAAAACCAAATGACAGTTCCATGATGATGAACAGAGAAATCACAGATTAAATTAACTGGCTATTAAGGGGAAATTCATGCCGTAGGAAATCGCTTATACCTAGCTGTAAAAAAATGGCACAACACCACTTTAAATTATTTGCGGCAATATATACAGTTGGTTCAGACTGAAGAAATGTATTATCTGGGATCTATTTGAAGTAGGCATGTGGATATATTTGAAGTAGGCATTTTATGACATTGTTATGGATTCTTTACCTACATTTCACCGAGGCAATAGCCCAAAAGTATTTATTCTACATACCTAAGCAGTGGATTTCTATAAGAATCTCTGGGGGTCAAGATAAATAAATATCAGCAGTCAGCTAAATTCCCTGCAGGTCACTGAGAAGTCAAGCAGGAAGTCTGTGCATTTAAAAACAGCTCCAGACATATCACTTTAGCACCCAGTAGGGAAAGGGAACACTGAAATAAGAGACTATTACTTCTGGCATATAGGCTACCCGGCTTCAGCCAATCAGAAGTCCAGAAAATGTTCATAAGGATTTGTCGCCTACAGCTAAACTGTCTTTATGTGATCCTCATTTGCTAAGTCATTTTGATGCATCAAGGTTGAAGATATGTTGCCTACAGTATTTTACTGTGGGTATGAACATGGTTTAGGTTTGAGGAAAAGGATAGGGAGAAGATTGCAGACACCATTCTGTTGTTGTATGTGTTAAAAACAAAATATATTTTATTTTAAGTAGGATTCAAGCTGTAATGTAGGAATTTTTGGCAATTCTTACCATATGCAATCAATGGCATACTGTACATTCATAGCAATCCATCTCCCTCTATTACACACCTGTGGAGTCCATGAATTGACTCATTCTTCATTCACTAAATACTTCCTTTCCCTTGACAATATGCATTTTTATGTCTCACTCAAATGAGCTGAATCAGATTTATAGTGTTTGTAGTGTTTTACCATAAATATCCAAATTGAGTAAATGTATTAGAGCACTGGCACTTTCCCTGTCTTCTAATTTCATGGTTGAGAGAGGCTAACAGCTGATTTGAATAAATGAATCAATTATCACAGTGTAAAGTGTTTGATTAAGTGGGATAATTGTTGCCATTATTTGCACCAAGCATCATCATCCCAACAGATTTCCCCCCCAGCTTTGTTTCACCTGTCTCTTCAGTTTCGATATAAAAGCTATTATGAGTTGTCTGGTTTTGTTCATGTATACTGTATGTTCTGGTGTATAGTGTAATATTAAGTTAATTTATACTATGGATAAAAGTATTGACAGGTAACATTTTCACGAGCTACATTTGATTGTACATTATCACCTGTCTAAATTACTATTGCCCCATAGCACTCACATTTGAAGCCATGAAATGCTTTGAAAAGCTGGCCGTGGCTCACATCAACATTATCATCCCAGACAGCTTGGACCCACTCCAATTCACATACCGCACCAACAGATCCACAGATGACTCAATCTCTATTGCACTCCACACTGCCCTTTCCCACCTGGACAAAAGGAACACCTAAGTAAGAATGCTATTCATTGACTACAGCTCAAATTTCAACACCATAATGATCTCCAAGTTCTCACTAAGCTCAGGACCCTGGGACTGAACACCTCTCCCTGCAACTGGATCCTGGACTTCCTGATGGGCTTCCCCTGGGTAGTGAGGGTAGGCAACAACACATCCGCCACGCTGACCCTCAGCATGGGGGGCCCTCAGGGGTGCGTGCTTAGTCCCCACCTGTACTCCCTGTTCACCCACGACTGCGTGGCCGTGCACGACTCCAACACCATCATTAAGTTTGCTGAAGACGCAATGGTAGTAGGCCTGATCACTGACGACTATGAGACCGCCTATAGAGAGGAGGTAAGTGACTTGACAGTGTTGTGCCATGACAACAAGCTCTTCCTCAACATCAGCAAGAAAAAGGAGATGATCGTGGACTACAGAAAACAGGAGGGCTAAGCCAGCACCCATCCACATCGATGGGGCTGTAGTGGAGTGGGTCGAGAGCTTCAAGTTCATCAGTGTCCACATCACTAAGGAATTAACATGGTCCACACACACCAACAGAGTCGTGAAAGCTGCACGGCAACCTGTCTTCCCCCTCAGGAGGTTGAAAAGATTTGGCATAGGTCCTCAGATCCTCAGAGTTTTACAGTTGCACCATCGAGAGCACCTTGACTGGCTGCATTACCGTTTGGTTTGGCAAATGCTTGAAATCCGACCGCAAGGTTCTACAGAGGGTAGTGTGTTCGGCTTAGTATATCACTACCATCCGGGACCTCTGTACCAGGTGGTGTCAGAGGAAGGCCCTAAATATTGTCAAAGACTCCAGCCACCCAAGTCACAGACTGTTCTCTCTGCTACTTCAACGAAAGCGGTACCGATGCACCAAGTCTGGATCCAACAGGACCCTGACAGCCTCTACTTGCAAGCCATAAGACTACTACAGTGACCAAAAATATAAATGCAACATGCAACAATTTCAAAGATTTTACTGAGTTACAGTTCATATAAGAAAAACAGTAAATATACATAAATTCATTAGGCCCTAATCAATGGATTTAACATGTCTGGGAATAAAGATATGCATCTGTTGGTCAAAGCTACCTTCAAAAAAGGTAGGGGCGGGGATAAGAAACCCAGTCAGTATTTGGTGTGACCACCATTTGCCTCATACAGCGCAATACATCTCTGTCGCATAGAGCTGATCAGGCTGTTGATTGTGGCCTGTGGAATGCTGTCCCACTCTTCTTCAATGGTTGTGTGAAGTTGCTGGATATTGGCGGGAAATGGAACACACTGTCATACACGTCGATCCAGAGCATTCCAAACATGCTCAATCGGTGACATTTTCAGCTTCCAGGAATTGTGTATAGATCCTTGCGACATGGGGCCATTCATTATCAACATTGGGCCTCAAGATCTTATCACGGTGCATTCAAAATGCCATCGATAAAATGCAATTGTGTTCATTGTCCATAGCTTATTCCTGTCCATACCATAACCCCACCACCACCTTGGGGCACTCTGATCACAAGGTTGACATCAACAAACCGCTCGCCCACACAACGCCATACACACTGTCTGCCATCTGCCTGGTATAGTTTAAAACGGGATTCATCCTTGGAACAGCACACTTCTGCGGTGTTCCAGTGGTCATCGAATGTAAGCATTTGCCCACTGAAGTCGACAGTCAGGTCAAGACCCTGGTGACGATGACGAGCAGGCAGATGAGCTTTCCTGAGACGGTTTCTGTCAGCTGTTTCGGGTGGCAGGTGGCAGACCATCCCGCAGGTGAAGAAGCCAGATGTGGAGGTCCTGGGTTGGTGTGGTTACACGTGGTCTGCAGTTGTGAGGCCGGTTGGACGTACTGCCAAATTCTCAAAAAGATGTTGGAGGCTTTAGTTTAAATTTACATTTAAGTCATTTAGCAGACGCTCTTATCCAGAGCGACTTACAAATTGGTGCGTTCACCTTATGACATCCAGTGGAGCAGCCACTTTACAATAGTGCATCTATTATTATTATCTAAATCTTTTAAGGGGGGGGGTGAGAAGGATTACTTTATCCTATCCTAGGTATTCCTTAAAGAGGTGGGGTTTCAGGTGTCT
The DNA here is from genome assembly GCF_021184085.1 of Oncorhynchus gorbuscha. Taxonomy (NCBI): domain Eukaryota; kingdom Metazoa; phylum Chordata; class Actinopteri; order Salmoniformes; family Salmonidae; genus Oncorhynchus; species Oncorhynchus gorbuscha. The sequence continues at coordinate 53,087,450 of NC_060186.1, forward strand.
CCGGAAGGTGGTGATTGACTCCGCTGTCCTGGCGTCGTGAGGGAGTTTGTTCCACCATTGGGGGGCCAGAGCAGCGAACAGTTTTGACTGGGCTGAGCGGGAACTGTACTTCCTCAGTGGTAGGGAGGCGAGCAGGCCAGAGGATGAACGCAGTGCCCTTGTTTGGGTGTAGGGCCTGATCAGAGCCTGGAGGTACTGAGGTGCCGTTCTCCTCACAGCTCCGTAGGCAAGCACCATGGTCTTATAGCGGATGCGAGCTTCAACTGGAAGCCAGTGGAGAGAGCGGAGGAGCGGGGTGACGTGAGAGAACTTGGGAAGGTATTGTGTATTTAGTATTGTGTTGTGTGACAAAGCACAATGTTTTGTGCACATTTTAGAATGGCCTTTTATTGTCCCCAGCACAAGGTGCATCTGTGTAATGATCATGCTGTTAAATCAGCTTGTTGATATGCCACACCTGTCAGGTGGATGGAATATATTTGCAAAGGAGAAATGCTCACTAACAAGGATGTAAATACATTTCTATTCAAAATTTGACAGATATTTGTTTTTTTGTGCATATGGAACATTTCTGGGATCTTTAATTTCAGCTCATGAAACATGGAACCAGCCCTTTACATGTTGAGTTAATATTTTTGTTCAGTGTAAGTAGTTAACCAAATAGCTACCTGGACTATGTGAACCGACTAAAATCAAATCAAATCAAATATTATTGGTCATGTACAAATATTTTGAAGATGTTCCCACAGGTCGCGTGAAATACTTATGTTTCCAACTCCAACAGTGCTGTAATACCTATCAATACACACAGAAATAATTTATTATATAATTTTTATATTGCAGATAGATTGTTGCTGCCACCAGTGTAATTGTCTGCATTATTTCCAATCCCCCATATATTTTTGGGGTAAATACACTACCGTTCAAAAGTTTGGTGTCACTAAGAAATGTCCTTGTTTTTGAAAGAAAAACACCTTGAGGATTGATTCTAAACAACATTTGCCATGTTTCTGTCGATATTATGGAGCTAATTTGGAAAAAAGTTATGCGTTGTAGTGACCGCATTTTCCTGTCGTTTCTCAGCCTAACGTGAAGAACAAACGGAGCTATTTCGCCTACAAAAATAATATTTTTGGAAAAAAGGAACATTTGCTATCTAACTGGGAGTCTTGTGAGTGAAAACATCCAAAGTTCTTCAAAGGTAAATTATTATTAGGCTATGATAAACTTACACAAATGCTTGTCTAGCGTTGGCTGTAAAGCATATTTTGAAAATCTGAGATGACAGTGTGATTAACAAAAGGCTGTGTCTCAATATATTTCATTTGTGATTATCATGAATAGGAAGATTTTCTAGGGATATTTATGTCCGCTGCATTATGCTAATTAGTTTGAGGCGATGATTACGCTCCCGGATCCGGGTTTGAGAGTCGCAAAAAGATTTAATAAACAAATTAGGTACATTTGGGCAGTCTTTCTAAAATATTTGAACAGAAGCGTGAAAGTGAAACAGACGCCATCACATGTCCCCAACTGGCAGATTCATTAAATAGTACCCGCATAACACCAGTCTCAATGTCAACAGTGAAGAGGCTCTATAGGTCCGTTCACCCATAACCCCACTCGCATCAAACTTTGTGTTTCAGGGATTCACAGTAAGACCATTCAATTCCCGCTCATGAAGTCCCTCCAGATTCCCGTGGTTTTAGGATTCTCCTGGCTCCAGCGACACAATCTCCTCATTGATGGGCTGGAGCCCGTTCTGCCATGCACATTGCCTGAAGTTGGTGCAGACTGCCTTGGGACGTCTTCCTGTGTGCTCGGGAGTTGCCCGGACCTCTCCGCCATTCCCGCAGAGTACCAGGACCTCAGGGGGGGTTTTCAGTAAGGCCCAGGCCACTTCTCTTCCTCCACACCGACCCTATGACTGCGGGATCGACACCACCGCGGGGACGACTGTATTCACTGTCGGGTTCGGAGACCAACGCTATGGAGACCTACATTGAGGACTACCTGGTTGCAGGGTGTTTCTGTCTTTCTGTCCCGCCAGCACAGGGTTCTCCTTTGTGGAGAAGGACAAAACCTTGCGCCCGTGCATCGACTACCAGGGCCTCAATGACATCACGGTTAAGAACAGCTACCCACTACCACTCATCGCCTCGGCCTTTGAACCGCTCCAGGGGGCCACCATTTTCTCCAAGTTGGACCTGCAGAAAGCCTACCACCTGGTGCGGATACGGGAAGGGGACGAGTGGAAGACCGCCTTCACCACGGACAGAAGTCACTATGAATATCTGGTCATTTCATTTGGTCTAACCAACGCTCCAGCTGTGTTCCAGGCCCTGGTTAATGACATTCTCTGTGACATGTTGAACCATCTTTGTCAACGATATCCTTGTTTTCTCCAGCTTAGCCCCAGAACATGTACTCAACGTCCAACAGGTCAACCAGAGCCTCCTGGAGAACCAGCTTTTTGTGAAAGTAGTAAAGTGTGAATTCCATCGCTCCACCATTCCCTTCCTCGGTTACATCATCACTGAGGGGAATGTACAGATGGATCTCAGAAAGGTGAGAGCATTGGTTGATTGGCCCCAACCTACATCTAGAGTGCAGCTGCAACGTTTCCTGGGATTTGCCCATTTTTATCGCCGCTTAATCCATGGTTACAGCACCCTGGCTTCCCCCCTGTCTGCACTCACCTCTCCCAAGGTTCCGTTCATGTGGTCCCCAGCTGCTGACCGGGCGTTACAAGACCTCAAGCACCGCTTCAACACAGCTCCCATATTCTTTCACCCTGACCCGTCCCGTCAGTTCGTGGTGGAGTGCGATGCTTCGGATCTCAGAATGGGGCCTGGGGGGGAGGTCAGATAACCGGATGTTTGTTCCTTACCATGTCCGCCGCTCGGTCCTGGATTGGGCCCACTCCTCCAGGCTTGCCTGCCACCCGGGCTCCCGACAGACCCTGGACTTTGTACAACAACACTTTTGGTGGCCTCCCATGGTTCCTGACGTCTCCCCGTTCGTCGGCCGCCTGCATGATCTGTGTGCAGAATATGACTCCTCGGCAAGCTATGGCTGGTCTTCTTCAACCACTTCCTGTCCCTCACCGTCCCTGGTCATACATATCCCTGGTCTTCATCACTGGTCTCCCCTGTCTGATGGCAACTCCAAGATCCTTACAGTAGTAGACCGGTTTTCCAAGGCCACCCATTTCATTCCTCTCCACAAGCTACACTCTGTCAAAGAGACGGCCGAGCTCATGGTGCAGCACGTATTTCGGATCCATGGACTCCCGGTCGACATGGTCTCCGATCAAGGTCCTCAGTTCTCGTTCAGGTTCTGGAATGCATTCTGCACGCTCATTGGGTTCTACCCCCAGTCTAACGACCAGTCGGATCGAGCCAATCAGGATCTGGAGACGACTGTTAGCTGCATTGTCTCTGCCAACCCCACCACCTGGAGCCAGCAACTCATGTGGATTGAATTCAGCTGCAACACCCTCCCCTGCTCTGCCACTGGGCTCTCGCCTTTTGAGAGTTCCCTGGGTTATCAGCCCCAGCACTTCCCAGAGCAAGAGGAAGAGGCCCAGATTTTTGTCCGCCGCTGTCACCATACCTTGAAGGGAGCCCGGTCAGCTCTTCTCAAGACCACCTCCAGGTATCGATGTCAAGCGGACCGCCACCGAACCCCAGCTCTCCGGTATGTCTTGGGCAGAGGGAATGGTTGTCCACTCATGACCTGCCCCTCCGGGTGGAGTCCCTCAAACCTTCCCCCACTTTATCGGTCCTTTCCCCATCTCCAAGATTATTAGCCCCTCTGCTTATCATCTTCGGTTGCCCGTACCCTCCGTATTCCTTCCACTTTTCATGTGTCTAGGATTAAACCTATGTCTCACAGCCCTTTGTCTCCTGTTTCCAGGAGCTTGTCTCCACCCCGTCCAGGTGTCGCCCATCTTACTCATTATCCCCAATGTATTTTTATACCTGTGTTCTCTGATTGTCTGTTGCCAGTTCGTCTTGTCTTGTCAGGTCTTACCAGCGTGTTTTCCCCACCCTGTTTCCTACTTTCCACGGTTCTGACCATTCTGCCTGCCCTGACCCCGAACCTGCCTGCTGTTCTGTACCTTATTGACTCTGCCCTCTGCCTCCCTTTTTAGACCTGTCTTTTGCCTGCCCCCTGTTGGGGGTAAATACACATCTGTGACTCTAGATGTCTGCATCTGGGTCTTATCCTGAGTTCTGATAGTTACACCAATAAACACTTATCTTGATGAAAGCCCCCAACATAAGAAAATTGAAAGTTGCTTTCGTCTGGAACCAAGTTACATGTTCCTCAGTACACAAACACACACACAACAATATAATGAGCCATATTGTGTGGTGCTGGGCCCAGTCAAGTATTTTACACATTCACCCACTCCTCCGCTGAAAGATCAGCCACAAAATGTTGGCACCATTGTAACAGGTTGTAATCAAGACCTGGTCTCCAGCATGGGAACGTAAGAGGAATACCTGGTGCAGTAGTCTCAGGTAGGACTACTCCAAATCATATTGGCTCTGACACACACACACACACACACACACACACACACACACACACACACACACACACACACACACACACACACACACACACACACACACACACACACACACACACACACACACACACACACACACACACACACACACACACACACACACACACACACACACACACACACACACGCAAGCGTTGCAGGTCCATCAACCCATGTAAATACCTCTCAAACACTACAACAAACCTGTGGATTTTGACAGAGTGTTTATAATATTTTTATTGTGCTTTATGTCGTGTCCTGTAATAATCTATTCAAAGCAAGACTCTATATCGCATGACTCTGTACTTACTTTAACTTAAGGCTTGGACCATTTAAATAAATAAATATCGCCTAAAATGACATACCCAAATCTAACTGACTGTAGCTCAGGACCTGATGCAAGGCTATGCATATTCTTAATACTATTTGAAAGGAAACACACGCCGTTTGTGAAATTACTGTAGGAGAATATAACACATTAGATCTGGTAAAAAGATAATACAAAGAAAAAAATGTTTATTTTTATTTTTATTTGTTCATCATCTTTGAAATGCAAGAGAAAGGCCAATATATGACTTAGGAATCTAGGCGCTATTTTGATTTTGGCCACGAGAAGGCAGCAGCGTTAGTGCAACGTTTTAGACTGATCCAATGAACCATTGTATTTCTGTTCAGAATGTTATATCAAGACTGCCCAAATGTGCCTAATTTGTTTATTAATACATTTACAAGTTCATAACTTTGCACTCACCTCAAACAATAGCATGATATTATTTCACTGTAATAGATACTGTAAATTGGACAGTATATATTATTGTTAATCTATTAGATTAACAATAATTTAAACTTTCTGCCCATATCAGTTTTGTCTATCTCCTGGGAAATGTTCTTGTTACTTAAAACGTCATGCTAATCATATTAGCGCATGTAAAGCAGACCTCTTTGCTCATTTATAATGCACACATAAATGCTTACTAACATATGACTCTGAATAGTGTAGTTTGTCCCTGAGCTGGCAGATGAATGGTTCTTGCATCTCTGCCTGCTGGAGGTACTGCATGTTGGTTCCAACCTTTAAAGTAACAACACAGAAAGTTAGCAGGTCTTTTAGGAAATAGTCTATATGGGGAAATGGGAAACTCCACTCAACACTCAATATTCCTCGTTAGTTTACGAATCTCATGACATGTCTATGAGACATGGCTGTAACTACGGGGATTTTTATTTAGTTGAGCATGCTAGCTAACAAAATTGCATATTGCTATAGCTAACTAACTAGTATATGCTGCTAACATTAGCTATATCTCTACCGTTAGCTGGCTAGAAATTGTTGTGAAGTCACTGAAATTGTTTGAAATAATGATTGAGGTAGCTATTTAATCTAACTCAACACTTAACTGCGACAAACTAATTTAAATTTCAATAAATTAAGGTCATTTTTTGCTGCCGTGGCACCACAAGTGGGCATTTGATTTGCAAACTCCACAGCCAACCAAACAACAGTGCTAAGCAAACAACAGTGCTAACCAAACAACAGTGCTAGCCAAACAACAGTGCTAACCAAACAACAGTGCTAGCCAAACAACAGTGCTAACCAAACAACAGTGCTAATCAAACAACAGTGCTAGCCAAACAACATTGCTAACCAAACAACAGTGCTAGCCAAACAACAGTGCTAACCAAACAACAGTGCTAACCAAACAACAGTGCTAGCCAAACAACAGTGCATGTACACTGAATTAAAGGGTAAAAAAAACAGACCAAAAAACTAGATTTTTTTCCAGACCTCAAAAATGATCCCCCCTGTTTAAGCATTGTTATGAACACAGAAAATAAAAATAATAACTTGGGGGGGGGTCCTACTAATGTTTTTTTTGCTGTGCTTGACAGCACTTTAGAGCATGTGTCACCCTGAAGCCCAACATCTTGGGGAAAGTTGAGGTCAGGTCCAATATTGGCCATGCACCCAAGAGGGAAAGAGGTTGGGCCATTCCATAAATGTTTTAGAGTAATATAATATATTCCATTTAGCAGACGATTTTATACAAAGTGACTTACAGTAATGCATGCATAATTGTTTAGGTATGGGTGGTCCCGGGAATCGAACCTACTATCCTGGCGTTGCAACCATGATGCATGCTAAGGTTACAACTGTTTAGTGAAGCCTCAATGTATTTATTAAGCAGTGCGTATGCCCCTCTTTATAAAGCACAGGTTTATGTCATATTTTACATACTGTAGTGGGTTATGCCACATTTGACATTGGTGGTTATGTCACCCTTCATGAACCCTTTATAGAGCATGAAATACAATTATAGATGACTTGTGACATATTTATGTAGTGTTCATGAAGACCTTATGAAGGCACATCATTTTAAGTCCCAGTATAGTAATATTTTAACACTGACATCTTTCTTAAGTGTGCCCCACACCTCCAAAATCTTCTCAAGAGCGAGTTCCTTTTGTTCCAAGACAAGTTAAATGCAAGTGACAGGGTGTTTGGTTTTTATATTGATATTGTATGTTGTTATACATTTTAATTCCCAGTATAGTATTATTTGAAATACTTTTAAAATGTTGATATATCTTGTTTCAAGATTGAAACACAAGTGAATGCATGTGCTCTATTACTACAGTGAGGACAGATTTCTCATTAGATTCATGTTTCCAAGCTTTTATAACCCAAGGGAGGAAATATGTTTCAGTTGGAGCACGCCAGATATGTTTAAGGATTATGTTCACGCCTGCAAGTTTCTCTGCAGAATGACATCCCTCTCTGATTTATTCCAGTCATTTTCCAGATAGGCACACTGAATACAAATTGAGAAGACAAAGTGATTCCTTCAAAGCGCTATTTTATGCAAATTGAATGACCAGGTTATAATGATATTAATACTATGCACATATTTGAAGATCTCGATAAGGTCTGAATAACATCCCGCTTTGTTTAAGAACTACTACAGTTATATAGGTCATGTGTGCTGTGTCTAGCTGATTAAAACATGGGCTCTCAACCTTGTGCCTGCTCGTTTAACACTATATTCCTTAAGCAAACAACATATATCTACTTTAATTTCACACACTTGCATCCACAACACATCAGCTACTTCTTATTGGTGCTGTGGAATGGCTCCCTCCAAATCAAATCAAATCAAATCAAATCAAATCAAATTATATTTGTCACGTACACATGGTTAGCAGATGTTAATGCGAGTGTAGCGAAATGCTTGTGCTTCTAGTTCCGACAATGCAGTGATAACCAACAAGTAATCTAACTAACAATTCCAAAACTACTGTCTTATACACAGTGTAAGGGGATAAGGAATATGTACATAAGGATATATGAATGAGTGATGGTACAGAGCAGCATACAGTAGATGGTATCCAAAGCAGGATGTAGTTGATGGTTGCCTGGATGGATTATCAGTCAGAGTAAGTGGCCAGCTGCTTGGTGGCCACACTGTGGCTCAGTGCCAGCCGGCGGGCTGTGGGCTGTGGTGGTGGGCACCGTGTGGATGTTATCACTGCTGAGGGTGGCAGCAGGTCTGCTCTGCTCGCTTGGTACAGTACAGCACAGGGCTTGGCCCGCTCTGCACCAGACTGGGTCCTCTGAAACGGCCTTATTAAATGCAGCTTATTGCGGTTTCATTTATGCTGAGGACCAGTCCGTGATCCCTCTGTCATTTCATGAATGAGAATAACACGGTGTGCATTTCTCTGGGTAGTCTAGATCGTCTGGTGCCCATGTTGGTCCAGATTTGCACTGAAATATGCATACAGATGTAGGATCATAATTTTACCTATAGGCTGCATTTATACAGGCAGCCCACTTCAGACCTTTTTGCCACCAATTGGCCATTTTACCAATCATATCAGATATTTGCCTATAATATCATGATTGGCAAAATATCATAATTGAGCTATATGTGTAAGCGTAGCCATATTGTCACAGCATAATAATCCCGCAGCAACAGAACTTGAACGTTTAGTCCATAATGTTGCTTGATCGGTGGTTAAGTTATTTGCTGCCCGAAGGTAAGCTACATAAAAAGTGCAATTCTGTGTGATACTGTATAACTCATACTGTATAGTACTGTATCACCGTGTATTAATATACGTTTTCAGTGAATTTATGTAAATCAAAGCTCATCTGCAGTTCTCAGCCACAAAAGAGTGATCAAATTAAGATCATACACCTGTATATGCTGTTTCTGTGCATGTGGTTACACTCAGAGGCCAGTTTGTTAGGTACACCACCCCGTTCACGAAAATGGTTCGCTCCTACAGACAGTGAGTCACGTGGCCAGGCCTGGCTATATAAAGCAAGCATTCAGTTACTGTTTGATTGAATGTATGGGCAAAACGAGTGACCTGTGACTTTGAGCGTGGTATGATCATCAGGCGTGCAACATTCCAGTCCGGCCTCCTGGGCATGACAGTGTCTATGGTTTACAGAGAATGGTGCGACAAACAAAACAATTCTAGTCAGCGGCAGTCCTGGGGGCGAGAAATGCTTGTTGATGAGACGTCGAAGGAGAATGGCAAGAATTGTACAACAGGCGGGCCACAAACAGGCAAATAACGGTGCAGTACAACAGTGGTGTGCAAAACGGCATCCCAGAACTCACAACGCTTTGGTCCCTGTCACAGATGGGCTACTGCAGCAGACGAACACCGGGTTCCACCCCTATCAGCTAAAAACAAAAAGAAGTGGCTCCAGTGGCACGCGGTCACCAACACTGGACAATTGAGGAGTGGAAAAACATGATGTTGTCCGACGAATCCCGGTTCATGTTGCGTCATGCTAATGGCATGTCAGGATTTGGCGTAAGCAGCATGAGTCCATGGCCCCATCCTTCCTGGTGTCAATGGTACAGGCCGGTGGTGGTTGTGTAATGGTGTGGGGAATGTTTTCCTGGCGTATGTTATGTCCGTTGATACCAATTCAGCAACGTTTCTATGCCCTGAAGAATTGAGGCTGTTCTGGAGGCAAAGGGGGGTCCGACCTGTTACTAGATGGTTGTACCTAATAAATTGGACACTGAGTGTATATTGAGCTACTCATACAGTAGCATTGTGAAGAATGTTCTCAACAGAACAGCCAGGCATGAACCATTTCTTAGTCATCAGTGATTGATATGCTTCAGGTAGTGCCAGGAGTTTTCCTGTCACTGATTATTTGGTATATGCACTGTGCATGGTTTATTGCAACATCACAATGGACTGCACAAATGAGGGGAAATCCTTCATAATGTTACTCTGAATGATGCCACTTTGTCTGTAAACACCACTTTTACAACCTCTGTGTACAGTAGCAATATCTAACGTTACATTTATACAAATCAAAACTACATCTACACACAATGTCAACATCTAAAGACCAGTGGCTCACACAACAATGGCTTGGTTATTTATTGAATAGTGGTAACTAATGATTCAGTGCCTGGGGAGCTGCAGCAAATGTGCTGTGTGTGTATATTTCCGCTGTATGCTTTCTAACTACCTACAGTGAGCTAGAATGAGATGCAGAGCTTTTTCCTCCCTTCATCTGGATATGGGAATTACAGCCATCTAAATCTCATGGTAATTTGATCTGACGACACATTATTTGGTTCAATCAAACGCAACCCACACTGATAAATGACACTGGTCACCAAACATACTGTAAGGTGTTGAATCAGCAATGAGACCAAAGCGGTGAACTCAAGTTTGTGTTGGTAGAGATATTCATTGATTGCTCCATCATTTGCATAGTTGGACCTGCCTATTCTTACAGAGGCGTTGGTCATATCTGAATGGAAATCTCCTGGCAGCCAGGAGGTGTTGATTAGGAAGATGTGGAGCCAGTAGAGTATATGATACAGGATGTAGCTGAATCCTCCGTAGTATTTCCTGCCACTCCATTGTCAGAGTTACTCGTAGCAGGAAAGTGTAGGGTTCATCATGAGGTTATAATCTAGACTGTGGTTGAAAGTCAAACAAGAGACAGGGATAGAGAGAGGGAGAATGGGGAGAGAGAGGGGTTATAAAGAGAGGGAAAGGGAGAAAGAGGGAGAATTTGCTATGACCTTTGACCCTTATCCCTAAATGAGTGATCTGACATGACCTGTTGTTTGACTGAACCTTATGTGATGGTTCTCTTGAGCACAGACAGTCCCTTGTGTTCATGGCTATGGAAGTAATTTTATACCCAACACCAACACATGTATATTAACTATGCAAACAAGATGTGGAGTGGTAACTGACATTTTAATACTGAAGATGGGTCATTGTGAGGGAGCAGACACATTGATTCTCTTTAGACTTTCAGTTTTCTGAATTTAAAAAAAATGAATGCATGTGGTCTTGAAAGGCTGAATATTAATTGTTGTAGGTAAGCAAGCACCACAGTCTTAGTTTGCCCATAAGCTAACCAATTAAGTGTACAATTCAATAGGGTGGGAGAACAGTCTTGAGATGTAATTTATCTCAGAGATTGGCTAGGTTTGGTAAAACCACACTGAATTCAGGTAATTATTACCAAAAGCATACACTATTGAAACAAAATACAACCCAAATAGCCTGTACATATTTGTTATAGAAACACATGTTAAAAATCTCCTGAGATTTGGAGGATGTGTCAAAGTCTATATAATTTCAATTTAGATTGAAAAACAACATGTAGAGATCCCTGTCTGTGAGTTGTGTGTTATTCTGGGGCCGGTCTCCTTTGTTGTTCAGATATGTCTATCCCCGAACTGACATTGAGGCTGATTTACTTCAGCAATAGCAGTATGCCTTGGGGATGACTCCCCCTGTGAGCAACAGTTCTCTCATTTCTTCTTGAAAAGCCATGTTTTAATGCAGTGCTCATCCAGCGATTAGCAGCTAGTGTAGTGTTGGCCCTGTGTCTGTCTGAGTCATTGGGTTGGATGTTTACCACTGCAGATGATTCAATAGTGCTTTAACACACATGATATCACTGACGGCTGTACAGTAGACAACATATGGTCTAAAATATAGTTCGATTTTTGCATAATGCTATTGCCATTGTTTTTTATTTCCCAAATGTACAATTTAGAATTACAGTATATGAGCATCTGATCTGCTTTTAGGCTGAAACACATTCTGATTAAATGTTTTCTGTCTTACTACGCATGATTTGGATTTGGAATCAAGTGAAAACAGCCTGTCAGAAACATGTGTCTCTTTAAAGCTGAACTGCTCAGATTCAGGACACTTGAACAAAAGGACTGAGCCAACATCTCCTGGCCTGGACAAAGCCTATTGGTTCAGAGAGCTTGGTCTGCCACTCACTGTGTTTGGGTCGGACAGCTGCTATGACATATTGTATTCACCGTGTAGAAAGAACATTCATTTACTATGACATTCAGATCTATGAAATCAAGGCAATTAGATTTATTTCAGACAACAGGGGAGGGAATAGGCCGAGCCGTAGTCATCATGATACAGAAATTGAACATATTTGTGTGGCATTTATTGCATTAAAAAATTGTGGGGGTTTTGAAAATGATCTTTCTAAGGTTATCTTCATCAGTGGATTGATTTCAACTCCAGTGAAAATGAAGACGTCCACATATTTGCTGTCATGTTCTTTGCTTATATTTCTGTTTGTGATAATGTGATTCGAGCATTTAGGAGTGCCATGTCATATAATACACAAACAGAAGGCTGAATCTCCTTTTGCAGCATAACAGAGATTGTGACCCCTACTAGGTCTATAAACCATCTGTTATCAAAGCAAGTGAACGTCTGGTCTGGTCTACTATTGAGATGTGTCCAGTTACAGACCAGCTATCACTGGCGTATGGTCAAAGATGACAAAGCTTATTAGTGTTGTAATCAGCTAAATGGCATTGATGTTTTGGTCAATTGCACAGAACTACCAGTGAGGAAGTAACATAGAAGAAGAAAGTAACAGCTATAGCATGTATTTTTCAAGTGTTGACTTTATTGTATCCTCTTGACATGTTATGGACATGTTAGCCTATAAGCTTGGTTAATCATGTACAGATAGCTTGGAGACTTGTTTTATTTGTTATTTTTATTTCACCTTTATTTCACCAGGTAGGCTAGTTGAGAACAAGTTCAAATCAAATCAAATCAAATTTATTTATATAGCCCTTCGTACATCAGCTGATATCTCAAAGTGCTGTACAGAAACCCAGCCTAAAACCCCAAACAGCAAACAATGCAGGTGTAAAAGCACGGTGGCTAGGAAAAACTCCCTAGAAAGGCCAAAACCTAGGAAGAAACCTAGAGAGGAACCGGGCTATGTGGGGTGGCCAGTCCTCTTCTGGCTGTGCCGGGTAGAGATTATAACAGAACATGACCAAGATGTTCAAATGTTCATAAATGACCAGCATGGTCAAATAATAATAAGGCAGAACAGTTGAAACTGGAGCAGCAGCACAGTCAGATGGACTGGGGACAGCAAGGAGCCATCATGTCAGGTAGTCCTGGGGCACGGTCCTAGGGCTCAGGTCAGTTGAAACTGGAGCAGGAGCATGGCCAGGTGGACTGGGGACAGCAAGGAGTTCTCATTTGCAACTGCGACCTGGCCAAGATAAAGCATAGAACTTCGACATACACAACAACAGAGTTACACATGGAATAAACAAAACATACAGTCAATTATACAGTAGAAAAAATAAAACAAAATGTCTATATACAGTGAGTGCAAATGAGGTAAGATAAGGGAGTTAAGGCAATAAATAGGCCATGGTGGCAAAGTAATTACAATATGGCAATTAAACACTGGAATGGTAGATGTGCAGAAGATGAATGTGCAAGTAGAGATACTGGGGTGCAAATGAGCAAGATAAATAAATAAATACAGTGTGGGGATGAGCTAGATAGATGGGCTGTTTACAGATGGGCTATGTACAGGTGCAGTGATCTGTGAGCTGCTCTGACAGCTGGTGCTTAAAGCTAGTGAGGGAGATATGAGTCTCCAGCTTCAGTGATTTTTGCAGTTCGTTCCAGGCATTTGCAGCAGAGAACTGGAAGGAAAGGCGACCAAAGAGGAATTGGCTTTGACCAGTGAGATATACCTGCTGGAGCACATGTTACGGGGTGGGTGCTGTTATGGTGACCAGTGAGCTGAGATAAGGCGGGGCTTTACCTAGCAGAGACTTGTAGATGACCTGTAGCCAGTGGGTTTGGCGACGAGTATGAAGCGAGGGCCAACCAACGAGAGCATACAGGTCGCAGTGGTGGGTAGTATATGGGGCTTTGGTGACAAAACGGATGGCACTGTGATAGACTGCATCCAATTTGTTGAGTAGAGTGTTGGAGGTTATTTTATAGATGACATCGTCGAGGATCAGTAGGATGGTCAGTTCCGAGAATTGAACCCTGTGGCACCCCCATAGAGACTGCTAGAGGTCCGGACAACAGGCCCTCCGATTTGACACACTGAATTCTATCAGAGAAGTAGTTGGTAAACCAGGCGAGGCAATCATTTGAGAAACCAAGGCTGTCGAGTCTGCTAATAAGAATGTGCGGATTGACAAAGTCGAAAGCCTTGGCCAGGTCGATGAATATGGCTGGAGCCATATGGTATAGATGTAAAGGTATGCCTTTCTGCTTCAGTGAGAGGGCAGTTTTTACTACGATGAAGACCATAGTTTAGCAGTTGCTTAATTACGATTTCTAAATGTATTTGGCAGAAATGTTAAGTCATGAAACTGATCAATGCATGGCACAGTAATATTCTTACACATTATCTAACTGCATAACAATGTATAGGCTACAGCAATCTTTTCACAATTGCATTGCCATCTAATGTCTTATCTTGTATCAAACTGGCATGCTGTAGTCCAGTGGTTCCCATACTAGGGGTCGCGGCCCATCTAGCGTCGCCTGATATGAAAATGCAGTTGCGGGAGAATTTCCAAAATCGGGGTAAAAAAAATATAATTATAATATCGTCTTTGTCTCTCAAAATCTTTATAATGTGGTTACTTTAAAATCTAAATGTAAAATATTATGATATTGATGTTATGATTTTGATATGGTTTAACCAATGTTTGGGGAGGCAGAAGCACAGAAACTCACATCAATACCTTTTTCAGATGTGAAACTAAGAATTGGTGCTCTAGCTAGCAATCAAGAAGAAACTCTGACTGGACAACTCAAAAACCTCCCACCTTGCTCTCCGAATGGACATTAGCTACAAGGGCCGAGACGCTTTGACTTTCGTCCGCTCTTTGTCGGGGGATGTTATTCAGGAGGACATATTGTTGTCTCATGCATCAAGCACACCCATCTCGTTAGTGGTGGTGTGATACGAAATGATGTCATAGCCCCACATTAAAAGTATGTAACGGTGAGTTGAGAATACAATCAGAAATATTGTTTGAATGTCTTGCAATTGACTGCCATAGCCTCAATTAAAAAAGTGAACATTGGCTGGTAACTACATCATTATTTTTCACATGGTTGGGGTCACCAGAATCTTCAGATATCAAAATGGGGTTGTGGGCCAAAAAGGTTTGGGAACCCCTGCTGTAGTGCTAACGAACCAACGCCTGTTGGCAGAGATTGGCCTCAATCTCTCATCTTCAATTCAATACCCTTCAGTGTAAAACGCCTGTCCAAATACAGCCTCTAACTTTGACAACCACAATCTATTCTACAGTGTGCCTAGCTATTGTTTAACCACCATCTATGCCCTGTAACCAGATGAATAGGTATGGTGAATGAAATACGCCGTTTAGAGAACTGGCGTGCCTGCTTCTGGTGCAGTGGTTAAACTTGGGATTTGGAGAATAGTAATCGACAATAGGGTTGAAATAACTATAGTCTCTCCACTTGTGTGCTCTCACCAACTAAAATGGGCACTCACACAGTGGCTGCAGAGAATGGAACGTGCGGGCCACAAGTCCAAATCAAGTTATTTGTATTCGCTCAGTGTACACATAAAACAAAAATCCTCATATTTTTGTCAGGGACCTAAGCTTGGCATGACATTTCTATTTTGGATGCATTGTTTTGAAAATACGGTGCCATACATTAGTGAAACATGGGTTCACCTGATCATACAATGTAAAGTACTTTTGAGCCACAGTTATGAGACTAAACATGGCAATCATGTGGTGCCCGTGTCACATCTATAAATAGCATGAAAAAGGTAGCCACGTATTGCTCCCAATGGTGAAAGCTATTACCAACAATGCACTCCAAATGTTTCCAACCTGATTGACACTGGAATTACATGTGGAGATTGCATTAATATTCATATCAGCTACCATTCTGCCCAATGTTGAGAAGACACACCTCCTTTCACACAATGCAATTGTTTTCTGTGGTCACCTGTGTTGACAAGACACAAATAAGTAGGAACCCATTAGCTCTAAACATTCAGAAAAGGCCGTTTTTACATCGAATGAATAACTCAGACATTGAGGGTCAGAGTTGACCATAATTCCTACACCTCATTATATGGCCACTTTTCCTATTAACCAATGATATTATTTACAGTAATGTGCCTCGCCCCACGCACATTACATTACATGCCCATCAGATCCTGATTGGGAGCAATTTGGTAATTGTTTAACTTGTCACCACACCACAAGATTTAATGTTGACTCCATGGCCACAGATCTCATTAGAATGGTTAAATAAGACCTTTTCCTTGATCAGGAGAAAGGG
This sequence comes from Oncorhynchus gorbuscha, assembly GCF_021184085.1. NCBI lineage: Eukaryota > Metazoa > Chordata > Actinopteri > Salmoniformes > Salmonidae > Oncorhynchus > Oncorhynchus gorbuscha. Next base: position 53,103,684 of record NC_060186.1, read on the forward strand.
AGAAGGAGAGGCGGCAGAGTCTGAGCAATAGAGATGAGAGGAGAGAGATGGAGGGAGAGAGAGAGAGAGAGCGAATGAGAGAGGGAGAGGAGGGAGGGAGGGGAGAGAGATGGAGGGAGAGAGAGAGAGCGAATGAGAGAGGGAGAGGAGGGAGGGAGGGGAGAGAGAGAGAGATATTTGTCATGCAATGGTAAGTAGGCTAGTGTTTGTAAAGGCAATGAAATGAAATGAAATTAATTGAAATGAGGGCTTGTGCCGCCAAATGTAAAAGTGAAATGGCAAACACTGGATAATTTCATATATCATACCCCTGCTGTGTCCAGAAACCTGGCATACTGTTCTCTGGAAAATGAACACTGTTCAGCACTTACAGACAGGAATAAATATCAAAGTAGGTCAGTCAAAAACACTTTTCAAATGCTTCACACTTCACTGACTGCCTTCATCTGGACAGGTCATACTGCTACGGTATGGTGTTAAACACGTTAGAGAGGGTTTTGGTTAGCACAAGTCATTTCAGGTGTTTACAACGACAACAACCATTTCAGTATTTATTTAGCCGTAAAATGTTGCTACCAAAATAGAATACTAGCTACTGGGATGAGGATATGTGTTTATTCCCCACTATGTTCTGCCTGAGTGGGCCAAGAGTTATTTTGAATGTAAGTCATGCACTGTAGCTGCTGTGTGATAGAATGAAGACACTGTAAAGACACTGAAGACTGGGTGTCTCGTAAAAATAATAATAGGTATTGATATCTTTAATGATGTTATCTGTCTCATTACAATTACTCTTATTTGTGACATGGTGGATCATTTTAATAATCAAAGGAATAGAAAGGAACTCAGAGTTTAAAGCCTCATCTCAGTGAGAGACAGACAGATCTCCCATCAATATCACAACAGCTACAAGCCAGGCACCCAGCACAGGCAGGCAGGGGGCTGGTCCAGAAAGCACGGCCCGATCCAGCTCTGAGGGCTCATTTAAAAGGCTGGTGAGGATCGAAGTGTGTGTGCGTCTCCCCACCCGGGTTACACATCCAAATCAAATTTCAAATTAAATACAGTTTATTGTTCGCATGTACACACATATTTTGTAGATGCTATCGCAGATGCAGCGAAATGCTTATGTTTCTAGCTCCAACAGTGCAGTAATACCTAACAATACAAAACAATACACACAACCCCCAAAAACAAGATCTATGCAGTGTGTGTGTGTATGTATGTTGTACAGGGAAAGACAAAGGCAGAGGTACAACCACGCATTGCAGCTGTGATGGGTCTGTGACTGCTTGGGCACTTCACCCTCTTTCTTCCTCTCCCCCACTCTCCCTCTTCCTCTTTCTTCCTCTCCCCCTCTCCCTCTTTCTCTTTCTTCCTCTCCCCCACTCCCTCTCCCTCTTTCATCCTCTCTGGTGCCTCATCATTCTCCCTTACCATCTTCTTCTCCTTCTCTCACCCCTTCCTTCCCTCTCTCCTTCAGTGAGATTGCAGTCCTGTGCATCTGTCTAATCAGATATTAATTACACATGGCCAGGCAGCTATGATTGAATTTGGGTATGTGTGGCAGAACTTCTAATGTGATAAAACTGATATCCTCAAGCATCAAGAGTTTATATTGAGGATGCCGTATATACGCCTGAGACAAAACATCAGAACAGTGTACAGATGATTATGTAAAATGGCTTGCCAGTTACCATATAATTCAAATACATTGAGTCAAATCAGGTATTTTATATGTAAGAACATTTGATGGAAGCCTGCTGTCAGTGTTTGTCTATTCTATGCCATCCCTAAATGTGTAGGCTATGTCATTCTTTGGTCATTTGCTGCAACCAAATAATCAAGTCAGTCAGTTATCAGACCCTCAGTCATTTCCCACTGCTGACCAACATGCAGGTGTGTCTTATTTTCCATAACGGATTAAAGCAACAATCAGTTTAACAAGTTGTGCTGTTTGGGGACTGTTTATGAATGCAGCTTATTGATTGAGGACACACAGGCAGGGTTGATGAAGCACTCTAAAAGTGAGTCTCTGAAACCATCTCATCCCAGTTCATTATAAAGCCATCCTCAGTCCAAATAAAACAGTAATGCTTTGATGAAATGAAATCTAACCCTCAAGTGTTGTGCACATGCTGTCATAGCGGCTGGTCTGAAAGGGGTAATTGTGCTAACACAAACAGTCAAATCTGTAGGGGATAAATGGGATGTGAGGGGAAGGTTAGGGGGGTACTGGCAGCGACTGATCAACCAGCTCTTACTGTCCCCAGTGATGTACAGCCCTCTCCATCATCAGAGCTGGTAATGGCTCGTTTGTGCCTCTCAGGATTAAAAAAGAAATCAATAATTGAACCTTTATTTAGCTAGGCAAGTCCGTTTAGAACAAATTCTTATTTACAATGACAGCCTACACCGGCCAAACCCGGACGACGCTGGGACAATTGTGCGCCGCCCTATGGGACTCCCAATCACAGCCGGTTGTGATACAGCCCGGATTCAAACCAGGGTTTCTGTAGTGACACCTCTAGCACTGAGATGCAGCGCCTTAGACCGCTGCTCCACTCGGGAGCTAATGCAGGGTTTCCCAAACTCGGTCCTGGGGCCCCATCTGGGTACACATTTAGATTTTTGCCCTAACACTACACAGCTGATTCAAATAATCAAAGCTTGATGGTGAGTTGGTTATTTGAATCAGCTGTGGAGTGCTAGTGTTCGGGCAAAACCAAAACATGCACCCGGGTTTGGGGTAGGTGCAAGCACCCACCTTGGATTTTGGTCAGATTGTAGCCAGCATAGTATTAATTTGTTCAGGGATAGCTGCCAGCTGTCAGTGGACCTTGGAAAACAATAAGACATCAATGATAAAGTATTTATTATCAAACAAGCAGTGAATGAATCAATATGCAGTAAAGCATTATCGAGCAGTTGACAGTCAGAATAACTGTAGTACAAGTGATGAAAAACGTAGCTTGTCTAACATAAAGGTTAAAGACTTTTCAGTGAAATGTTAAATCTCCCATGGATGGGTAATGCCTACTATTAATCTTACTTATTGTCCTCCGTAAGATTCACTGGCCATTCACTGGGACTCTTTCATTGATTTGCTGTTGGCATTCTGACATTGAATCATTGTGTATTTGTTTTGATTCATTCTGAGATGGAAATATGTATTTGCATTCTGATCTCTGAATGATGTATCTCTTCTCATGCAGAAACACAACAATAGGGCATGGTACTCCACCCCCACCCTTTCCCCTGGGTGTGTATTATCTCCCTAGTCACTATCGATCTCTACTAGTGATAACATGGCAGGAGCTAACAGATAATGATAGCTACTCACTCAAGTTGTCCTCACAAATGAACTGAGCTCACGGCTGGGAGGTCAATCTAATATGAAGCCTAGTGGATCAAGTTGGACTGACAAGTGGGCTTCATTTACCTGTTAAAGAGATTCTCTGGTACTTTTGAATACTTTTTATCCAGTAGTACTGAAAGTAGCCTCACTAGCCAAAAGTGATCTTTGCAATTTGCTACTAGGTCACATGTGCAATATGTTTACCAGATCACTGCTCTCTCTCTCGCCTTGCTGTCTGTGCATCTTTCTAGCTGTCACTCAAATGATGAGAGGCTGAAGCTCATTGGCTAGAACTCATATTGCTAGGGGCTGGCCCACGTGGGGGAAAGTGGTGCAGCAAAGCTTCCAGAAAAAACAGTCACTTTCAAACTAGGGATTTCGTGGCTGTTTGGGGTTAAACAGCAATTATGCTCATAGACGGATCATGTATAAACTACACATTGACAAATATGGGAGGTTTAAAAAATACTTAGTAGTCGCCAAAGTTTCGGGTCATGTCTTTAAAGATATGTTGAATGCAGTGTTTGGCTGTGATGTCTCACTATCTCTACTAGTGATAACACGAGAGGAGATAACAGATAATGAGAGCTACTCACTCAGCTTGTCCTCGTAAATGAACTGAGCTGACTACTGCCAGGCAAAAGGGCCCAGTAGAACAAGCTGGACTAACGAGGGCTTCATTTACCAGTTAAATTACCAGTTGAATGCAGTGTTTCGGTCTGGAACATGATAATAGATCCCCATTGTAGGCTGCTCGTCTAAGTTTAGTATCTGTTGTCCCACACACAATGCCCTACAGTATGTTTTGTATTTCTTCCTCTGAATAAAGCATTTGTGTGAATCTGCTGAATATGACACTTCAGCTCTTTGCACAGAGCAGAGTTCAAGATGGAGCGGCACAAAGAGAGTCTCTTTGGTTGCGGGATCCTTCATGTCTCCGTATAATGCATGTTTTCCCTCCAGCCTGACCTATGGAGAGCTGAATGGGAGAGACAATAGGAAGCTTTACTTGGTTCACACCACGCGAGCTTAGAGCGCAGAAGAAAGAATGTATTGATTGTGTTGCTCCACTAAGGGGATGTTTCACATTTCTCTATGCACTGAGGATATGAGGGAAATACTGTTGAAACAATGTTCACCATTCACAAGCCAATTATAAGCAAATGTGCTATACTCAAACTCAACTTTGCTGCTCAGTTTCGTCAATAATCCCATAACCCTCTTCTTTATTACTATTTGGTCACTACAAATAATGAAATAGTTAAGTGATGTCCACATAACACTGATTCTAACTATCCCCATTTAGAAAAGTAGTGAAGTCAACAAGGGCAAGTAATCCATTCTCATGAAACTATGTCACACTTCCAGCCCAGGTGTGTGAAAACCCAAATACCATCTTGATGACAAACCAGGGAGGATCAGAGAGCTGCTACCTGTATCAGGTTTCAGTTGAACAATGCAAAGACAACATAGCTTTCACTGTCCATGCTGGTGTGTCATCCGATATCTCAAGAGGTAAGAGTCAAGGAGAAGATCCGCAGCTGGCCTAATGCTCGGGCCAAGAAAATAACCATGTGAATGCAATATCACAAATACTTCAAAGACAATAAGTTAAAACATTACCCTGGAAGAAAAGAGTCATCAGAAAGGGAGAATATTATGTGTGTCAGTGCCAAGAAGCAGAAATGTGAAGCACTTCTCGTAAGGATAAAGCCTTCAGTGTTCAACCTCAATGGAGGGCTACTTCACTTCTCCAGCGGTGCTTCACTGTGGCCCAAATAGAAACATTCCATCATGCTGCAAGTCAGCACATTGACATGTGGAAATATGGGTTCCTCTTCCTAGAGTCTTACTGCAAAATTGTCCAATGAGCCTCTGCGGTATTTCCGCTACACTTCCTTCAGATGGGACAAATGAATAATAAAACATTTTAAAAACAGTATACTGTATGTTCTATTCTTATCAAACACTGACATAGAAATGGCCTTCAGGATATTAGATATTTATGCAATTCCATGTGTGAGATGAAGTACATTAGCTGTGTGTTCACTTCTCTTAGCCCCTACACACAAAATAATGTGTCACTACATGTACAGTAGCGATGCATAGCTTATAATTATATAATGATTGAAATGGGGGAGGGGCTTAGGGACAGCATTCATTTTCTTGATCAGCTTAATGAAGAAGCCATGCTGCTGGGATCCCACTGTGTCGGACCCACTCTGGGTTCACTGCCCATTCAAACGGCTGAGCCCCCATCTGCATAAGAATGCTGAGTTGGCGGCCACAGTCTGGGCACACAGAGCAGTTACTGTATTATGTCCAGGCCTGTGGGGATAGGCTCTCTCACAGCTGGATAAGAGGCTCCATTGAGGGCTGGCCGTTCAGGGCCGTTTAGGCCACAGGAGAAGCTCATCCTTGTGTTTGGTTCCCTACAGCACTTCCTGTAGAGCACAGAGTAATAGGAACTGTGGGCGCCGCCGCATGTATTGCCTCACCCACAGAGACTGGCCAGGTGCTACTCAGCAACTTAATCTGTCGACATATGTTGTCCCTGGGACAGAATTATATCAAGGAGGAACTAGAAATCTGCCACATGCTAAGAGATAGAGGGAGCAAGATGTACCGACAACACTAGTTATCCACGTTACCACCTGTTTATACTTTAAAATGTGTCAAATATCAAACATTCAATTGAGATTTTTCACTCAAGACTTACAACATCAAGTTGCAACTGGATCTTATGTGACAGCATTTTACTGTAACCTAACAACTAATGAACCAAACGTTCACTGTAACCTAACAACTAATGAACCAAACGTTCACATTCTACCCTCACCAACATGCGTATGCAAATATTTGCGCTTCTGCACGCAGGCACGCGCAAGCAGCACGCACACAATCCTTTGAGCACGGCAGTGTCTGCTGCAAACCAACCTCTGCTTGGCCATTACCATTACCGAGCTCTCCTCGGAAATGTGCTTGACTTTCAGCCAAGCTCACTGATATTATTCACAACAGTTTTGAATTGCTTAGAAGAGTGACACCGGAAGATCCCTCATGGGCCATTGATTGATTGATGAACGTGGAAATGCACGGCTGTCTTTAGACAAACAATCCATATCAACTTCTACATGTTAATGGGACAATAAAGAGGATGTATAGCACACCAATGACCTGCTTCTTTTGGCAGAGTAAACCATTGCTTTGCTTTCACGTCTCAAATTATATCATTCATAATGCATGATTTGCCTTTGCATTAAGCATATATATCCTGCTGTAATTGAGATATGACCACTGGATTACCGATGTAATGTTACCATTACCATAGAGTCTTCCAGTCTTTCTTTATATAGCTTTGTACTGGGAGTTAGTCCCTAACTTGGATTTCAAGGGCACAAGTGAAAGCCATTGGGATAACTGAAGTCCTATACACTCTGTGTATTTCACTTTGACAAACTACCCGGATGCAAATGGTTATTATACTGTATTCAGTAGAATGCACAATCTTGGGGATTTTCTTTTGAGAAAAAAACAAGACGACCCACCACTGCATTCGTTGAACATCTTGACCACCCATGAGCAAGGTTAAATGCTGATGATGTGTAAAAACATGTTTGTCTGTGATTTGTGGTATGCCTAAATCATTGGTGAGTGTCTTCGTTTGGGGAGTCGCTGGCACCTTTCAGGCTGGAAGTGTGCCAACAGAGACACCTGCTCCTGAGCTCTGTGGCTCTGTTTTAGTTACCATGGCACCACCTTCCATCACCTATTTTTAATGGTTTAAACAACAAGATCAAGGCTGTCCCGGCTGTTACTGTCACTGTTGCTAGGCAACCTCTGAATCCGAGTTCAAGGAGACAAAGAATAAAGCTTGTAAAAAATGTACATGGCGCTGCCTCTGAAACCGCAGCCCACTTGTCCTGAGGGTGACAATGAAATGGATAAATGTACATATGCTGTGATTCATATGATATGACTTGTTTTTCAATGTTTTGCTTTTTTGCTGTCTGGACTAAAATGTTTGGAAGAGAGAATCTTAACAATCTGAAGAGGCGTACATCATTTTGGTCCTCAAAGGCAAACTGACGTGAATAAACAGCCATTCTTATGTGCCAACATCACTTCATTCAAATCAGCTCAACTGTCTTTAACATTAGACATCATCCCAGAGTGTTCCGTCAGAATGTAGAATGCTGCAGTACCATTGGGACCTTTTGAGTCAATTAGGGTAGTAAAAGAAGTCCATAAATGTTCGTCAATCTACATCTCAGTATTCAAACAAAGATTGTATGTGACTCATTGTCACTTTTCTGTCACTATTGATGTTCTTCACAGGAGAAGGTGATTCTGGAAAGTGTTGCTACTAATGCTCACATTGTCCCTGTTGAGGTCCATCAGTCGGTAGGCAGATGTATTGAGAGTGCCCCCTGGAGGTCATTCAGAGAAGAGGACTGTATTGCACACATGGCTGTTTCCAGGCAAAACATTTTTCATTTTTCAACTTACTATTGACAGTAAGAAGAGTAGAATATACCAGGTGCAATTTCTAAATTTGGTCGTGTATCATCAGTTCTTCTCTTATGTCAGTCAACATCTTTGTGTGTGTGTCATTCTCACCCAGATATTATATTAACATGGCATATGTCATTGCAGGAAATTAGCTGTAAAACTGCAAAAGAAAAAGTATCTGCTCCATGGCAAAATAGTAGAATAGAGTAGAATTACATGAAAAGTATAATCAAATTGTAAAGTACCCTAACTAATTCGCTAAATGAAGGACTGCCAGCGTCATTTGAGCCTTGACTTGCGCTACCAAAACAGGTGCGTCTTTCTCATCAATATAACTGTTTTCCGTTTACTCCCTTTTAACAGGGTGTAGTTTGTTTAACATTGGTAGTTGAAACATACAGTTAAACAGCATATGAAAGCTAAAATGCTTCACTTGTTAACCATCGTTTTTAATTGATTTTGTCCTGTGTTTGATTTGTGAGCTGAAACTGGTTACGACGGGCAGGCTTCCGCTAAACAGGAAACAAAGTTGTAGACTGGGGTGTACAGCCTGGGTGTGTGTTCGGGAGCGGTCTGATCGAAGTTGAGTGAGAAACATGTAGCCTATTGGAGGGAAAAGAGAATGAAAGGGTTAGAACCCCCAACTCCTTGGTCAGTACCTTCTACTTTAAACATCTTCCCGCGCTTAGGGCAGCAAAAGGTGAGAAGTGGCCCTGATTCCACACTTCTCTGTGTAGGTTCCATGACTACACATTTGCACTGTCACGATGACTTTGGAGAATTGTGAATGGATGTCTTCATGTAATTCATCCAAAATGTGTTTTAATTGTCATATCGCAGTCAGAGATAATTAATAGATCATAATTGATCATAATTGATCATTAATTGATCATAAGATCTCACTTCTCTCTTATAACAGTACTATGGATTTCCTTGCTCCTAAGACCTCCAAATAACTGCTGGTAAGCTTGAAAAAAAGGAGGCAAAAGGCTAAATTACATTTTGAGAATGACTATTATGGTATGCCACGAGTCAGGGCTGTTGTCAGGTATTTCCTTTCAGATAATTCAATCAACCTATGAATGATCGCCTTCCCCACATCATTTAATTGCAGTTGGTGTAGTCATCTGCAGTAACAACATCATTTCACCACCTCCAGAAAACACACTACATGCATTCTAACAATGACCATAGGATGTCAGTAGAGGTACACTGAAAACTGTTTATGTGTCAAATCCCCCTGTGGTGGTCAGTGAGACACCAGTGTATTTCTCTTGTGAAATTGTCACTTGATACATGAAATGAAATAAATGGCCAATTCGGGAATAAACATCATCGAGTCAAACTGTTGCTCATGGTCATCCGAAGTGGAGAGAGGAGACAGGGAAATCTCACGGTCATCCGAAGTGGAGAGAGGAGACAGGGAAATCTCACGGTCATCCGAAGTGGAGAGAGGAGACAGGGAAATCTCATGGTCATCCGAAGTGGAGAGAGGAGACAGGGAAATCTCATGGTCATCCGAAGTGGAGAGAGGAGACAGGGAAATCTCATGGTCATCCGAAGTGGAGAGAGGAGACAGGGAAATCTCATGGTCATCCGAAGTGGAGAGAGGAGACAGGGAAATCTCATGGTCATCCGAAGTGGAGAGAGGAGACAGGGAAATCTCATGGTCATCCGAAGTGGAGAGAGGAGACAGGGAAATCTCATGGTCATCCGAAGTGGAGAGAGGAGACAGGGAAATCTCATGGTCATCCGAAGTGGAGAGAGGAGACAGGGAAATTTCATGGTCATCCGAAGTGGAGAGAGGAGACAGGGAAATCTCATGGTCATCCGAAGTGGAGAGAGGAGACAGGGAAATCTCATGGTCATCCGAAGTGGAGAGAGGAGACACGGAAATCTCATGGTCATCCGAAGTGGGAGAGAGGAGACAGGGAAATCTCATGGTCATCCGAAGTGGAGAGAGGAGACAGGGAAATCTCATGGTCATCCGAAGTGGAGAGAGGAGACAGGGAAATCTCATGGTCATCCGAAGTGGAGAAAGGAGACAGGGAAATCTCATGGTCATCCGAAGTGGAGAGAGGAGACAGGGAAATCTCATGGTCATCCGAAGTGGAGAGAGGAGACAGGGAAATCTCATGGTCATCCGAAGTGGAGAGAGGAGAAAGGGAAAGAAGTGGAGAGAAGAGACAGGGAAATCTCATGGTCATCCGAAGTGGAGAGAGAAGACAGGGAAATCTCATGGTCATCCGAAGTGGAGAGAGGAGACAGGGAAATCTCATGGTCATCCGAAGTGGAGAGAGGAGACAGGGAAATCTCATGGTCATCCGAAGTGGAGAGAGGAGACAGGGAAATCTCATGGTCATCCGAAGTGGAGAGAGGAGACAGGGAAATCTCATGGTTATCCGAAGTGGAGAGAGGAGACAGGGAAATCTCATGGTCATCCGAAGTGGAGAGAGGAGACAGGGAAATCTCATGGTCATCCGAAGTGGAGAGAGGAGACAGGGAAATCTCATGGTCATCCGAAGTGGAGAGAGGAGACAGGGAAATCTCATGGTCATCCGAAGTGGAGAGAGGAGACAGGGAAATCTCATGGTCATCCGAAGTGGAGAGAGGAGACAGGGAAATCTCATGGTCATCCGAAGTGGAGAGAGGAGACAGGGAAATCTCATGGTCACCCGAAGTGGAGAGAAGAGACAGGGAAAGAAGTGGAGAGAGGAGACAGGGAAATCTCATGGTCATCCGAAGTGGAGAGAGGAGACAGGGAAAGAAGTGGAGAGAGGAGACAGGGAAATCTCTGACTTGATGATGTTTATTCCCGAATTGGCCATTTATTTCATTTCATGTGGAGTCGCATTTTGACATTTTCTCTTGCTGTTGATTGACAGCTCTACCTTTATTAAAAAAGAGCAAAGAGGACACCACTGTTTTCCCGACAGAGAGATGTGGACTGAAGCGATATAGCTAACAGTCCAGGGCATTGATTCCAAAATGTATTCACATTTTTACTCACATTAATGTATAATTAAATTGGATACAAAAAAAAGGATCCCCACAATCTTCGGCAACTCCATTGAGTTTCTACACCGTTTCTGAATGATGTCTTTTCACGAAACTGTTCTGTGAAAGCTAGTTCTCGATCAGACTTTTCATATCGTCTCGACAGGATCTCTCCTCACATAAAAAAATGAGGAGGGGTTATTTCTGATTTTGACATTGTTGAATAAGGAATGGGCTGAATATGAGCTTGGGTCATCTTGACACTGTATTTTAAAATGACACTTGCTGTTAAAATGTGTTCTTTTGTACACTGATCTGACCTATTTTCCACCTTTGCTGCCCACTGGTGTGTGTTTGTTACCTACTTTGAACAAGCATGAGATGCAAAAGTGTGACATTTTACATACAGTGGATTATTGTATTTTTTCCCTCATCAATCTACACAAAATAATCCATAATGACAAAGAAAAACAGGCTTTTAGAGATTTTTGAAAATGTATAAAAATAAATAACAGAAATGCCTTATTTACATAAGTATTCAGACCCTTTGCTATGAGACTCGAAATTGAGCTCAGGTGCATCCATTGATCATCCTTGAGATGTTTCTAAAAGTTGATTGGAGTCCACCTGTGATAAATTCAATTGATTTGACATGATTTGGAAAGACACATACCTGTCTATACAAAGTCCCACAGTTGACAGCAAAAACTAAGCCACGAGGTGGAAGGAATTGTCCTTAGAGCTCCGTGACACGATTGTGTCGAGGCACAGATCTGGGGAAGGGTACCAAAAAATGGCCTCCATCATCCTTAAATGGAGAACCACTCTGACAGAGCTCCAGAGTTACTTTGTGGAAATGGAAGAACCTTCCAGAAGGACAACCATATCTGCAGCACTCCACTAATCAGGTCTTTATGGTAGAGTGGCCAGACGGAAGAAACTCCTCAGTAAAATGCACATGACAGCCCACTTGGAGTTTGCCAAAAGGCACCTAAAGAACTTAGACCGTTAGAATCACGATTCTCTGGTCTGATGATACCAAGGATGAACTCTTTGGCTTGAAAGCCAAGCATCACGTCTGGAGGAAACCTGACAGCATCATGCTGTGGGAATGTTTTTAAAAGGCAGGGACTGGGAAACTAGTCAGGATCAAGGGAAAGATGAACGGAGCGCTCAGGACCTTAGACTGGGGTGAAGGTTCACTATACAACAGGACAATGACCCTAAGCACACAGTCAAGACAATGCACGAGTGGCTTCAGGATAAGTCTCTAAATGTCCTTGAGTGGCCCAACCAGAGCCTGGACTTGAACCTGATTAAACATCTCTGGAGAGACCTGAAAATAGCTGTGCAGCGACGCTCCCCATCCAACCTGACAGAGCTTGAGAGGATCTGCAGAGAATAATGGGAGAAACTCTCCAAATACAGGTGTGCCAAGCTTGTAGAGTCATACCCAAGAAGAATCAAGGCTGTAATTGCTGCCAAAGGTGGTTCAACAAAGTACAGAGTAAAGGTCTGAATACTGAAATAAATGTTATATTTGTTACAAATTATAAATCTGTTTTTGCTTGGTTAAAATAGGGTATTGTGTGTAGATTGATGAAGTAAAAAACAATTTAATACATTGTAGAATAAGGCTGTAACGTAACAAAATGTGGAAAAAGTCAAGGGGTCTGAATACTTTCCGAATGTACTGTACAGACAGCAGCTACACATTCCCATAAAAGGGGATCATGCCACTTTTAAATGATTCAATGTAAATTAGCACATTATACCATTTTAGGTCAAATGTTTTCATTCTGCAGATTGATGCAACAGATGGTTAAGGTGTGACTCAGATAATGTACCATTTGGACCATGTTAAGCAGTGATATGGTAGATGTGTGTCACCAAGACAATCTGAAGTAAGATCAACCCTAACATTTTCATGCTGGCATTTTACCTATGGCTGAGTGCCCTAAACCGGGGGGGAAATAGTTCAACCCTGGTGCTTAGCCATCAATCACAGACACACACCCCGTCCTTACACATAGACCCTACACCCTGACCCTGCACACCCCGTCCTTACACATAGACCCTACACCCTGACCCTGTACACCCCGTCCTTACACATAGACCCTACACCCTGACCCTGCACACCCCGTCCTTACACATAGACCCTACACCCTGACCCTGCACACCCCGTCCTTACACATAGACCCTACACCCTGACCCTGCACACCCCGTCCTTACACATAGACCCTACACCCTGACCCTGCACACCCCGTCCTTACACATAGACCCTACACCCTGACCCTGCACACCCCGTCCTTACACATAGACCCTACACCCTGACCCTGCACACCCCGTCCTTACACATAGACCCTACACCCTGACCCTGCACACCCCGTCCTTACACATAGACCCTACACCCTGACCCTGCACACCCCGTCCTTACACATAGACCCTACACCCTGACCCTGCACACCCCGTCCTTACACATAGACCCTACACCCTGACCCTGCACACCCCGTCCTTACACATAGACCCTACACCCTGACCCTGCACACCCCGTCCTTACACATAGACCCTACACCCTGACCCTGCACACCCCGTCCTTACACATAGACCCTACACCCTGACCCTGCACACCCCGTCCTTACACATAGACCCTACACCCTGACCCTGCACACCCCGTCCTTACACATAGACCCTACACCCTGACCCTGCACACCCCGTCCTTACACATAGACCCTACACCCTGACCCTGCACACCCCGTCCTTACACATAGACCCTACACCCTGACCCTGCACACCCCGTCCTTACACATAGACCCTACACCCTGACCCTGCACACCCCGTCCTTACACATAGACCCTACACCCTGACCCTGCACACCCCGTCCTTACACATAGACCCTACACCCTGACCCTGCACACCCCGTCCTTACACATAGACCCCTACACCCTGACCCTGCACACCCACATAGACCCTACACCCTGACCCTGCACACCCCGTCCTTACACATAGACCCTACACCCTGACCCTGCACACCCCGTCCTTACACATAGACCCTACACCCTGACCCTGCACACCTTACACATAGACCCTACACCCTGACCCTGCACACCCCGTCCTTACACATAGACCCTACACCCTGACCCTGCACACCGTCCTTACACATAGACCCTACACCCTGACCCTGCACACCCCGTCCTTACACATAGACCCTACACCCTGACCCTGCACACCCCGTCCTTACACATAGACCCTACACCCTGACCCTGCACACACATAGACCCTACACCCTGACCCTGCACACCCCGTCCTTACACATAGACCCTACACCCTGACCCTGCACACCCCGTCCTTACACATAGACCCTACACCCTGACCCTGCACACCCCGTCCTTACACATAGACCCTACACCCTGACCCTGCACACCCCGTCCTTACACATAGACCCTACACCCTGACCCTGCACACCCCGTCCTTACACATAGACCCTACACCCTGACCCTGCACACCCCGTCCTTACACATAGACCCTACACCCTGACCCTGACCCTAGACCCTACACCCTGACACACCCCGTCCTTACACATAGACCCTACACCCTGACCCTGCACACCCCGTCCTTACACATAGACCCTACACCCTGACCCTAGACCCTACACCCCGACCCTGCACACCCCGTCCTTACACATAGACCCTACACCCTGACCCTGCACACCCCGTCCTTACACATAGACCCTACACCCTGACCCTGCACACCCCGTCCTTACACATAGACCCTACACCCTGACCCTGCACACCCCGTCCTTACACATAGACCCTACACCCTGACCCTGCACACCCCGTCCTTACACATAGACCCTACACCCTGACCCTGCACACCCCGTCCTTACACATAGACCCTACACCCTGACCCTGCACACCCCGTCCTTACACATAGACCCTACACCCTGACCCTGCACACCCCGTCCTTACACATAGACCCTACACCCTGACCCTGCACACCCCGTCCTTACACATAGACCCTACACCCTGACCCTGCACACCCCGTCCTTACACATAGACCCTACACCCTGACCCTGCACACCCCGTCCTTACACATAGACCCTACACCCTGACCCTGCACACCCCGTCCCTGACCCTACACCCTGACCCTGCACCCGTCCTTACACATAGACCCTACACCCTGACCCTGCACACCCCGTCCTTACACATAGACCCTACACCCTGACCCTGCACACCCCGTCCTTACACATAGACCCTACACCCTGACCCTGCACACCCGGCGGTAGTCCCGGCACAACATTGGCAACACAGTGCCGTGTTTCTCAACCATTTCTGTACCAGTGACTGGCGAGACAGTCCTCCTCTTCTTTTTTTTACCCAGCTCATGTTTCAAACAAATACAATATGTAAAAACACCACTGGAGATACAACTGTAACTGTGTCTCGGCTCTAGCCATTTAGTTAGCCTCCCCGTTGTGCTGTCTATCTGTCTCAGCATCTTCTCTGTTGTCACTCTTTTTTTCTCTCTCGTTCTGTCCGTCTGCCTGCCTGCTTAAGCCTTATTTGATTTTGATTTGATTTACTAGGATACCGATTAGCTGACGCCAATGGCGACAGCTAGTCTTACTGGGGTCCGACACATAACGAAAAAGACATTGCAGACAAAAAATGACTTAAAAACATTCATGTTTGTGTGTGTGTGTGTGTGTGTGTGTGTGTGTGTGTGTGTGTGTGTGTGTGTGTGTGTGTGTGTGTGTGTGTGTGTGTGTGTGTGTGTGTGTGTGTGTGTGTGTGTGTGTGTGTGTGTGTGTGTGTGTGTGTGTGTGTGTGTGTGTGTGCATCTACTGTATACATGTCAGTACGGTACATACAGACAACAAGTAGGTCACACGGGGAGAGGCGTTGTGCCGTGAAGCGTTGTTTTATTTGTTTTTTTAAACCAGGTTTGCTTTTCACTTGCGCTATATAAGATGAATGAGAGTTCCATGTACTCATGGCTGTTCGTAATACTGTATGTTTCCTTGAATTTGTTCTGGGGACTGTGAAAAGAACCCTAGTGGCATGTCTGGTTGGTGTCAGAGCTGTGTGTAAGTTGACTATGCAAATCATTTGAAATTTCCAACACATATTTCTTATAAGAACAAGCAGTCAGTCTTTCTTCAACTCTCAGCTAAGAGAGAATGGTGCACATTGTATTTATACCAGCCCTCTGATTACAATGAAGAGCAAGATGGGCCACTCTGTTCTGGACCAGCTGCAGCTTAACTAGGTCTTTCTTTGCAGAACTTGACCATACGACGGGACTATAATCAAGATAAGATAAAACTAGAGTCTGCAGGAATTTCTTTGTAGAGTGTGGTGTCTTTATTATGGACAGACCAACCCTATCGTTACACCCATTGAATCTATATGTTTTGAGCATGACAGTATACAATCTAAGGTAACACCAAGTTATTTAGTCTTCTCAAGTTGTTCAACAGCCACACCATTCATTACCAGATTCAGCTGAGGTCTAGAACTTAGGGAATTATTTGTACCAAATACAATGCTGTTAGTCTTAGAGATGTTCAGGACCAGTTTATTACTGGCCACCCATTCCAAAACAGACTGCATCTCTTTAAGGGTTTCAGTGATTATACGCTATATTGCAAATCAATCCTTGTCATATGTGTCCCCTGAATCAACACCTACCCTAAGTGTTAATTACTATTACAGGGCTTCAGACTAGCATTTTCCCCTCCGTGTCACTGGTGTCACTAACTCCTACAGTTGGTTCACCAGCCCATTGTCATGTTTGTCATTTATTATCATGTCTTGTCCCTGTGCTCCCCATTCTATTCGTTTCCCTCTGCTGGTCTTATTAGGTTCTTTCCCTCTTTCTATCCCTCTCTCTCCCCCTCCCTCTCTCACTCTCTCGCTCTCTCTTCTCTCTATCGTTCCGTTCCTGCTCCCAGCTGTTCCTATTCCCCTAATCATCATTTAGTCTTCCCACACCTGTTCCCGATCCTTTCCCCTGATTAGAGTCCCTATTTCTTCCTTTGTGTT
This sequence comes from Oncorhynchus gorbuscha, assembly GCF_021184085.1. NCBI lineage: Eukaryota > Metazoa > Chordata > Actinopteri > Salmoniformes > Salmonidae > Oncorhynchus > Oncorhynchus gorbuscha. The sequence goes on from NC_060186.1 coordinate 53,120,595, forward strand.
CCGTTCCTGTCCCGTCGGTTCCTTGTTTAGAATTCACCGTGCTGTGATTGTGTATCGCCCTGTCCTGTCGTGTTTTTGCCTTCATCAGATGCTGCGTGTGAGCAGGTGTCTCTGTCAGCTACGGCCTGCGCCTACCCGAAGCGACCTGCAGTCTGTGGCCGCTTCTCCTGTTATTCCCCTCTACAGACTAGAGGATTTCTGTTATTCCCTGTTTGGACATTTCCTGTTAAGGATTCAGGATTTGTCGTTTTCTGTTTGGACTTGAATAAACTCTGTTTCTGTTAAGTCGCTTTTGGGTCCTCTTTCACCTGCATGACAGAAGGAACCGACCAAGGAATGGACCCAGCGACTTCAGACGCTCGTTACACTGCCGTCAAGATCCAGGAGCCATGCTCGGCAGACACGAGCAGGAATTGTCTGCTGCTCGCCATGCCGTGGAGAACCTGGCCGCTCAGGTTTCCGACCTCTCTGGACAGTTCCAGAGTCTACGTCTCGTGCCACCTGTTACTTCCTGGCCTGCCGAGCCTCCAGAACCTAGGGTTAATAACCCACCTTGCTACTCCGGGCAGCCCACTGAGTGCCGCTCCTTTCTCACGCAGTGTGAGATTGTGTTCTCTCTCCAACCCAACACATACTCTAGAGAGAGCTCGGGTTGCTTACGTCATTTCACTCCTTACTGGCCGGGCTCGAGAATGGGGCACAGCTATCTGGGAGGCAAGGGCTGATTGCTCTAACAAGTTCCAGAACTTTAAAGAGGAGATGATTCGGGTTTTTGACCGTTCAGTTTTTGGTAGGGAGGCTTCTAGGGCCCTGGCTTCCTTATGCCAAGGTGAACGGTCCATAACGGATTATTCTATTGAGTTTCGCACTCTTGCTGCCTCTAGTGAGTGGAACGAGCCGGCGCTGCTCGCTCGTTTTCTGGAGGGACTCCACGCAGTGGTTAAGGATGAGATTCTCTCCCGGGAGGTTCCTTCAGATGTGGACTCTTTGATTGCTCTCGCCATCCGCATAGAACGACGGGTAGATCTTCGTCACCGGGCTCGTGGAAGAGAGCTCGCATCAACGGTGTTTCCCTGCTCCGCATCGCAACCATCTCCCTCCTCTGGCTTTGAGACTGAGCCCATGCAGCTGGGAGGATTCGCATCTCGACTAAGGAGAGGGAACGGAGGATCACCAACCGCCTGTGCCTCTATTGCGGAGTTGCTGGACATTTTGTTAATTCATGTCCAGTAAGAGGCCAGAGCCCATCAGTAAGCGGAGGGCTACTGGTGAGCGCTACTACTCAGGTCTCTTCATCTAGATCTTGTACTACTATGTCGGTCCATCTACGCTGGACCGGTTCGGGTGCTACATGCAGTGCCTTGATTGACTCTGGGGCTGAGGGTTGTTTCATGGACGAAGCATGGGTTCGGAAACATAACATTCCTTTCAGACCGTTAGACAAGCCTACGCCCATGTTTGCCTTAGATGGTAGTCATCTTCCCAGTATCAAATTTGAGACACTACCTTTAACTCTCACAGTATCTGGTAACCACAGTGAGACTATTTCTTTTTTGATTTTCCGTTCACCGTTTACACCTGTTGTTTTGGGTCATCCCTGGCTAGTATGTCATAATCCTTCTATTAATTGGTCTAGTAATTCTATCCTATCCTGGAACGTTTCTTGTCATGTGAAGTGTTTAATGTCTGCCATCCCTCCCGTTTCTTCTGTCCCTACTTCTCAGGAGGAACCTGGCGATTTGACAGGAGTGCCGGAGGAATATCATGATCTGCGCACGGTCTTCAGTCGGTCCCGAGCCAACTCCCTTCCTCCTCACCGGTCGTATGATTGTAGTATTGATCTCCTTCCGGGGACCACTCCTCCTCGAGGTAGACTATACTCTCTGTCGGCTCCCGAACGTAAGGCTCTCGAGGATTATTTGTCTGTGTCTCTTGACGCCGGTACCATAGTGCCTTCTTCTTCTCCGGCCGGGGCGGGGTTCTTTTTGTTAAGAAGAAGGACGGTACTCTGCGCCCTGCGTGGATTATCGAGGGCTGAATGACATAACGGTTAAGAATCGTTATCCGCTTCCCCTTATGTCATCAGCCTTCGAGATTCTGCAGGGAGCCAGGTGCTTTACTAAGTTGGACCTTCGTAACGCTTACCATCTCGTGCGCATCAGAGAGGGGGACGAGTGGAAAACGGCGTTTAACACTCCGTTAGGGCATTTTGAGTACCGGGTTCTGCCGTTCGGTCTCGCCAATGCGCCAGCTGTTTTTCAGGCATTAGTTAATGATGTTCTGAGAGACATGCTGAACATCTTTGTTTTTGTCTATCTTGACGATATCCTGATTTTTTCTCCGTCACTCGAGATTCATGTTCAGCACGTTCGACGTGTTCTACAGCGCCTTTTAGAGAATTGTCTCTACGTAAAGGCTGAGAAGTGCTCTTTTCATGTCTCCTCCGTTACTTTTCTCGGTTCCGTTATTTCCGCTGAAGGCATTCAGATGGATTCCGCTAAGGTCCAAGCTGTCAGTGATTGGCCCGTTCCAAGGTCACGTGTCGAGTTGCAGCGCTTTTTAGGTTTCGCTAATTTCTATCGGCGTTTCATTCGTAATTTCGGTCAAGTTGCTGCCCCTCTCACAGCTCTTACTTCTGTCAAGACGTGTTTTAAGTGGTCCGGTTCCGCCCAGGGAGCTTTTGATCTTCTAAAAGAACGTTTTACGTCCGCTCCTATCCTCGTTACTCCTGACGTCACTAGACAATTCATTGTCGAGGTTGCCTTCAGAGGTAGGCGTGGGAGCCATTCTATCCCAGCGCTTCCAGTCTGACGATAAGGTTCATCCTTGCGCTTATTTTCTCATCGCCTGTCGCCATCTGAGCGCAACTATGATGTGGGTAACCGTGAACTGCTCGCCATCCGCTTAGCCCTAGGCGAATGGCGACAGTGGTTGGAGGGGGCGACCGTTCCTTTTGTCGTTTGGACAGACCATAAGAACCTTGAGTACATCCGTTCTGCCAAACGACTTAATGCCCGTCAAGCTCGTTGGGCGTTGTTTTTCGCTCGTTTCGAGTTTGTGATTTCTTACCGTCCGGGTAGCAAGAACACCAAGCCTGATGCCTTATCCCGTCTGTTTAGTTCTTCTGTGGCTTCTACTGATCCCGAGGGGATTCTTCCTTATGGGCGTGTTGTCGGGTTAACAGTCTGGGGAATTGAAAGACAGGTTAAGCAAGCACTCACGCACACTGCGTCGCCGCGCGCTTGTCCTAGTAACCTCCTTTTCGTTCCTGTTTCCACTCGTCTGGCTGTTCTTCAGTGGGCTCACTCTGCCAAGTTAGCTGGTCATCCCGGTGTTCGAGGCACTCTTGCGTCTATTCGCCAGCGCTTTTGGTGGCCGACTCAGGAGCGTGACACGCGCCGTTTCGTGGCTGCTTGTTCGGACTGCGCGCAGACTAAGTCGGGTAACTCTCCTCCTGCCGGTCGTCTCAGACCGCTCCCCATTCCTTCTCGACCATGGTCTCACATCGCCTTAGACTTCATTACCGGTCTGCCTTTGTCTGCGGGGAAGACTGTGAGAGCCGCCAATAAACGCAGGATTAAGAGTCCAAGGTATTGTTGCGGCCAGAGAGTGTGGCTTTCCACTCGCAACCTTCCTCTTACGACAGCTTCTCGTAAGTTGACTCCGCGGTTCATTGGTCCGTTCCGTGTCTCCCAGGTCGTCAATCCTGTCGCTGTGCGACTGCTTCTTCCGCGACATCTTCGTCGCGTCCATCCTGTCTTCCATGTCTCCTGTGTTAAGCCCTTTCTTCGCACCCCCGTTCGTCTTCCCTCCCCCCTCCCGTCCTTGTCGAGAGCGCACCTATTTACAAGGTACATAAGATCATGGACATGCGTTCTCGGGGACGGGGTCACCAATACTTAGTGGATTGGGAGGGTTACGGTCCTGAGGAGAGGAGTTGGGTTCCGTCTCGGGACGTGCTGGACCGTTCACTCATCGATGATTTCCTCCGTTGCCGCCAGGATTCCTCCTCGAGTGCGCCAGGAGGCGCTCGGTGAGTGGGGGTACTGTCATGTTTGTCATTTATTATCATGTCTTGTCCCTGTGCTCCCCATTCTATTCGTTTCCCTCTGCTGGTCTTATTAGGTTCTTTCCCTCTTTCTATCCCTCTCTCTCCCCCTCCCTCTCTCACTCTCTCGCTCTCTCTTCTCTCTATCGTTCCGTTCCTGCTCCCAGCTGTTCCTATTCCCCTAATCATCATTTAGTCTTCCCACACCTGTTCCCGATCCTTTCCCCTGATTAGAGTCCCTATTTCTTCCTTTGTGTTCCGTTCCTGTCCCGTCGGTTCCTTGTTTAGAATTCACCGTGCTGTGATTGTGTATCGCCCTGTCCTGTCGTGTTTTTGCCTTCATCAGATGCTGCGTGTGAGCAGGTGTCTCTGTCAGCTACGGCCTGCGCCTACCCGAAGCGACCTGCAGTCTGTGGCCGCTTTTCCTGTTATTCCCCTCTACAGACTAGAGGATTTCTGTTATTCCCTGTTTGGACATTTCCTGTTAAGGATTCAGGATTTGTCGTTTTCTGTTTGGACTTGAATAAACTCTGTTTCTGTTAAGTCGCTTTTGGGTCCTCTTTCACCTGCATGACACCCATGATGTGGTCCGACCCAAATCATGAGTAACCATCTTTTAAACTCATTCATAGGGCTTTATTTAGAAGTGTAATGAATAGACTACTGAGGTATTGAATAAATCAGTTGTTTCATTTCACATGTCTAAGCAGGAATGCATGATTCAAGATATTTTGTGTCACCTTGATTGACTTGAATTTTGGGTTGACAAATTAGACTATAGCTGTTATATTTTACTTTCAAAATAGGACTCCAGAATTTCCAGATTTTTAAATTGTTCAATAGAGATGAATTCCATGCATCCTTTTTGTGGACTAACTCAGGTTTTCCCAAGCTTTTTCCAGCATTCGGCAACATCTTCCACCCCTTCTATTTCTATGGGCACATGCATGACACAAACATTTTGCAGGTTTAAAGATTATTTCCTGCAATTCTACAATTGTTTTTGCCATGTCAAATGTATATTCATGCGATATTTGAGTGACTCAAACATGACTAAAAAAATCTATGGGCTAAAAAAACCTTCATTAAAAAATGTTCATTGACATGGGCTAGCTGATCTGAACATTTCTGACAGCTCTCTAAGTCAGGGTTTCCCCAACTCGGTCCCAGGTAAACATTTTGGTTTCCGCCCTAGCACTACACAGCTGATTCAAATAATCAAAGCTTGGTGATGAGTTGTTTACTTGAATCAGTTGTGTAGTGCTAGGGCAAAAACTAAAATGTGCACACAGGGGGGCCCCAGGAACGAGTTGGGGACACCCTGCTCTAGGTTTGCCATGACTGACATGACAAGAAGAAAATTGATGATGCACTATCCAATTAAGAAATTCTACTATTACAACTCTTAAGCGTAAGTTGAAAGCCGGACTGAGTTCGAAAAAAATGAAACAATTACTATTCAATAAAAAAAATATATACTACCCACTTCTAGTAGCCATGTATTAATTCAGCAGTAGAGGTAATGTCCTAAAAACAAACTTTGCCGTTTTGAGTGAGGTGACAATGTAGAATGTGCTCTGTGTGTTTATAAGCATACTTTCCGGACAGACCTCCCCCCATCTTTACACCCATTGAATCTATTTGTTCAATCTACAATCTGGGTTGTCTAACTGAGCAGGTCTCTTTGCTGGTGTCGCATTTTACTTTGAATGTGATAGGCTGAGCTGAGGTCACGAATATCAGAAAACAGGACCGGCCCATATTGGTGGGGGGGGCCGGCAGTTGCCCACTGATCAGCCAAAGGCTCATTAAAGATTATTATAACAGAAAATATTCAAAAACCATTTAAAAAAAAGCATATTAACAGGCCCATGGGGTGCTGGCCATGTCACCTTTTCATTAAAAGAATATAGAAAAAATATATGTTTGTCAATTTCGACCAGCCCATCTGGCATTTGCAAGAATTGCCAGACGGCCAATCCGCTCCTGAGCGAACGAACCAACAGCATATGAAAGACCGAAGTGACTGGTGGTGGCGGCGGCCATCTTAACAACCCTCCAGCAGCATGGACTATATCTGTGACTGAGTGTATGGTGGGTGTAAATGAGTGCGTGAATGGTGTGAACCCAAGATTATTGTTGTGAATTAAAAACATTTTAAACATTACGACCTTGTGTTTGTGGTGGCCTGCGATCTCCGAAACCTGTTTTTGACATTTCCATGGTAGCCAAGATCACTTTGGTGTTCTAACGCTACTCTCAGATGGTAAATATAGTTCTCCCTTAAGCAGACAACAATTAAAGAGAACTACGGTGAGTCCATGGGGAAATGGTAAATGCAGTAGTATTTTATAAGAGGCTGGGAGGTGTGCTCTGCCATACACTATGCCAGCTGTACGCTTAGAGAAGAGGTGGAAACAAACATGGTAAGATATGATGATCCATGTAACCGGGAGTGCAGAGAATCCTCAAAGCCACCCCTTCTGTTATTGATTTTAGCATGGGGAACACAATCATAAATCGGAGGAGACATTGAAACACGTACTGAAAGTTACAGGGTAGGTATAGGAAATGTTTTGATGTATTGACATTTTGTCTCTTTTTCTCTCTTCTCATCAATTGGTATTCAATAAACACACTCATATGCCATCTTGGAAGATTATCCCTCTTGCCTGACTTGAGCGTTATTGAAAGATGTGTGTGACCTTGGGACTATAAGGTTCTATCTGCGCAAAGCATGTTTCTGAGATATTGAGCATCAATGTTTTCACATCTCAGATCTCAGAACTGTTTTGTCGTGAATTCCTCTTTCATAACTAAAGTTAATGGTAAAGTACAGAGTATCAAAATCCTTAGACATTTGTAAATCTGTTTTTTTTAGGACTCAATCACAGATAGAACCTTATGGCTCTGAAATTTCAATCAGGGTTCAACCATAAGGTTCTATCTGACAGCACTGAACTAGACATGTTCAGTATGTAGCCCTTTTCTGCAGTCAACTTGCCTAGTGCCCCATGGGTGGAAGGTTATTAATGTCTTTCATCATTTCATAATTAATAAACATTCTTTTTAAAAACCTGCTGAAAATCCGGTGTTTCTGCTGTATGCGAAACAGTTTGGCTTTATTTCAATCTTCTGTGATATATAGTATAACAAGTTTAATAATGGGATACAAACTCAAAATGCATTACATTTCAACTCTATATCTGATATGATACAGGTCTTTTCTTTTTTTTAAGCTCATAGCCATGTGTGTGAGGTGTGTACTTTTGTTTCAAAGTAGATGTGTTTACAACTACCAAGAAACACTCTGTGTGACCCTGAGTTAGCCCACTGCAGTAAAAGGTTGTTAAGAAAACTGTAACTACTTGAATACATAAATAATTGAATGACACTATTTTACCAAGATAGTCAGAACACATGAAAAAATACATTAAGAAATCTATTATGATCATCAGACTAATTAGAGTCGTCACTGTACAACCACGTGACAGCCTAATTGAATTCAAGATTTCTGACAGTGTTTTCTTGTTGATGCTTGCGAGCCGTTATTGCTGGCTAGACTAGCCTAGACCATACTTAGAGGGAGATGGCTAAGAAATGTGTTCTGATTGGTCCATCTGTATTTGTTCAGGCTTGAGATTGGATTGCAGATAGAATCTTACAGCACCAAGTTCAAATGGGTTTATGCAGACAGAATTTTCTAGTTTATATTTTATTTTCACTTAAAATGTACTTTTTTAAAACGTAAATCGTACTTTACAGACATATGAAAACCATCTAAAAATCAAATCGATTACTGCATGTAGGGATCCATTACCCTCACATAGGGAACGCTAATAAAATGAATACTTCAATACTGTCTTTTAAACAAAATAGAAGGAATACCATATTATATCAATTCTATTTACTCCTGATATTAACCATGTGTAGTTCACAGACACATACTGTATTTAGCAGAATGTCCAATTATATACTTCTGACGAGGCACATATTTTCACGACAGTCCAAAACATTCCATCACCATATCATACAACAGCCATATTAGATAAATATCACTAAACAATCCTTTACATTGAAACCATTTTCACGCATCACTGTTAAGCTCATTGGTGGGAAAACACTTGAAAGTATAAAAGAACATGCAAAATGACTTGGGACTGAACGCAGAATGATAATGTATCTAGTTTTGTCCAGTTGGCAAATAGAGTTGAGTACTCCAGAACAGCAAACAACCCTCATCTTATACACGCACTGAATAATGACAATGTTGGCACAGCCTCAGGCTTCTCATAAACTATGCTCTATAAGCTATAACAAAAATAGTTACCGCTCCCATTCCAAAATGCTTAAACATTTCAAACAGTTCCATACTGTAGGCTCCTTATGGACATTGCTATAGTTTCCAACAATTAGGTCGTCATATAGAGCGTCTGTCTCTTCGTCCGCCCACGTGTTCTCGCACACCCCGAGAGCTTCTGGTCAGCGGGGTGGTGGCATCGGGATCCTTATCTCTCCCAAGTGGTCATTCTCTCTTTCTCCCCTTACCCATCTGTCTATCGCCTCCTTTGAATTTCATGCTGTCACAGTTACCAGCCCTTTCAAGCTTAACATCCTTATCATTTATCGCCCTCCAGGTCCCCTCGGAGAGTTCATCAATGAGCTTGATGCCTTGATAAGCTCCTTTCCTGAGGATGGCTCACCTCTCACAGTTCTGGGCGACTTTAACCTCCCCACGTCTACCTTTGACTCATTCCTCTCTGCCTCCTTCTTTCCACTCCTCTTCTCTTTTGACCTCACCCTCTCACCTTCCCCCTACTCACAAGGCAGGCAATACGCTCGACCTCATCTTTACTAGATGCTGTTTTTCCACTAACCTCATTGCAACTCCCTCCAAGTCTCCGACCACTACCTTGTATCCTTTTCCCTCTCGCTCTCATCCAACACTTCCCACACTGCCCCTACTCGGATGGTATCGCGCCGTCCCAACCTTCGCTCTCTCTCCCCCGCTACTCTCTCCTCTTCCATCCTATCATCTCTTCCCTCTGCTCAAACCTTCTCCAACCTATCTCCTGATTCTGCCTCCTCAACCCTCCTCTCTTCCCTTTCTGCATCCTTTGACTCTCTATGTCCCCTATCTTCCAGGCCGGCTCGGTCCTCCCCTCCCGCTCCGTGGCTTGACGACTCATTGCGAGCTCACAGAACAGGGCTCCGGGCAGCCGAGCGGAAATGGAGGAAAACTCGCCTCCCTGCGGACCTGGCATCCTTTCACTCCCTCCTCTCTACATTTTCCTCCTCTGTCTCTGCTGCTAAAGCCACTTTCTACCACTCTAAATTCCAAGCATCTGCCTCTAACCCTAGGAAGCTCTTTGCCACCTTCTCCTCCCTCCTGAATCCTCCTCCCCTCCCCCTCCTCCCTCTCTGCAGATGACTTCGTCAACCATTTTGAAAAGAAGGTCGACGACATCCGATCCTCGTTTGCTAAGTCAAACGACACCGCTGGTTCTGCTCACAGTGCCCTACCCTGTGCTCTGACCTCTTTCTCCCCTCTCTCTCCAGATGAAATCTCGCGTCTTGTGACGGCCGGCCGCCCAACAACCTGCCCGCTTGACCCTATCCCCTCCTCTCTTCTCCAGACCATTTCCGGAGACCTTCTCCCTTACCTCACCTCGCTCATCAACTTATCCCTGACCGCTGGCTACGTCCCTTCCGTCTTCAAGAGAGCGAGAGTTGCACCCCTTCTGAAAAAACCTACACTCGATCCCTCCGATGTCAACAACTACAGACCAGTATCCCTTCTTTCTTTTCTCTCCAAAACTCTTGAACGTGCCGTCCTTGGTCAGCTCTCCCGCTATCTCTCTCAGAATGACCTTCTTGATCCAAATCAGTCAGGTTTCAAGACTAGTCATTCAACTGAGACTGCTCTTCTCTGTATCACGGAGGCGCTCCGCACCGCTAAAGCTAACTCTCTCTCCTCTGCTCTCATCCTTCTAGACCTATCGGCTGCCTTCGATACTGTGAACCATCAGATACTCCTCTCCACCCTCTCCGAGTTGGGCATCTCCGGCGTGGCCCACGCTTGGATTGCGTCCTACCTGACAGGTCGCTCCTACCAGGTGGCGTGGCGCGAATCTGTCTCCTCACCATGCGCTCTCACCACTGGTGTCCCCCAGGGCTCTGTTCTAGGCCCTCTCCTATTCTCGCTATACACCAAGTCACTTGGCTCTGTCATAACCTCACATGGTCTCTCCTATCATTGCTATGCAGACGACACACAATTAATCTTCTCCTTTCCCCCTTCTGATGACCAGGTGGCGAATCGCATCTCTGCATGTCTGGCAGGCATATCAGTGTGGATGACGGATCACCACCTCAAGCTGAACTTCGGCAAGACGGAGCTGCTCTTCCTCCCGGGGAAGGACTGCCCGTTCCATGATCTCGCCATCACGGTTGACAACTCCATTGTGTCCTCCTCCCAGAGCGCTAAGAACCTTGGCGTGATCCTGGACAACACCCTGTCGTTCTCAACTAACATCAAGGCGGTGGCCCGTTCCTGTAGGTTCATGCTCTACAACATCCGCAGAGTACGACCCTGCCTCACACAGGAAGCGGCACAGGTCCTAATCCAGGCACTTGTCATCTCCCGTCTGGATTACTGCAACTCGCTGTTGGCTGGGCTCCCTGCCTGTGCCATTAAACCCCTACAACTCATCCAGAACGCCGCAGCCCGTCTGGTGTTCAACCTTCCCAAGTTCTCTCACGTCACCCCGCTCCTCCGCTCTCTCCACTGGCTTCCAGTTGAAGCTCGCATCCGCTACAAGACCATGGTGCTTGCCTACGGAGCTGTGAGGGGAACGGCACCTCAGTACCTCCAGGCTCTGATCAGGCCCTACACCCAAATAAGGGCACTGCGTTCATCCACCTCTGGCCTGCTCGCCTCCCTACCACTGAGGAAGTACAGTTCCCGCTCAGCCCAGTCAAAACTGTTCGCTGCTCTGGCTCCCCAATGGTGGAACAAACTCCCTCACGACGCCAGGACAGCGGAGTCAATCACCACCTTCCGGAGACACCTGAAACCCCACCTCTTTAAGGAATACCTAGGATAGGATAAAGTAATCCTTCTCACCCCCCCCTTAAAATATGTAGATGCACTATTGTAAAGTGGCTGTTCCACTGGATGTCATAAGGTGAATGCACCAATTTGTAAGTCGCTCTGGATAAGAGCGTCTGCTAAATGACTTAAATGTAAATGTAATGTAAATGTAAATGACTTAAATGTAAATGTAAATATGCCTTATTTGCATTACACTGGGCAGTGATTTGTTCAAAATGTGGTTGTTTTCCTTAAGGAGATATACTTCAGGAGCGTTTTTGAAATTCCAGCAGTACTATTTGCTTCTAAATGTTGACCTCTCCTCATCCCCTTATTTTCCCTCTACACCCGTGCTTGTTGCAGCAAAACCCCAAAACGTATTGTCATCACTTATGGGAGTTCACTGTTGCACTACATCCAACATCTCTGAATCATCACCCTGACTTGCCATATGGACTTGTCATTGTTTGTTTCCGGCCGAACGCTGTTCCTCTGCCTTCAGTCACAGTCTGTCATGTTCACTCCTTAGTGACTGTATGGGCCACTTGCCAACATTGACTCTGCTAATTCTGGAATGAGTTTATAAAATAAAACTAGGCCTCAGGATAACTATGGAAAACTCTGCAGAAATCCGTACATGGACATAGTGACAATTTTCAAACAGTTTCCCCAGTGACTGGTTCTCTGTTTTTTAAGCAATGAATGTGATTGGTGTGGAATAAGCTGTGTGAAATCCTCATCTCGTAGTGCCATTCAAACTTGCAAATGACTACAATATCTATAACCACAGAGTTAACGGAATCCACGCACCCTAATCTAAATGCAGAGAACTGTGCTTCAATGATTAGACGAGAAACATTTTTACAGCACAACATTGTTCTTTCAGTATCTAAATACGGATATTTCTTGCGATAAGACAGCTGTTCGACGTCATATTTGTTTCTTATTGTCCAACATCTCTTCATTTGACCTTTCTAGCTAACTTACCTTAGTTACCTTAGTGCTACTTCAGTTTAGCTTTCCACTCTGTTTATTTATTTAGAGATATTATTCAAAGGCTTTCATTTACTTTCCTCACCTCCATAGCCTTGACAGGTACATTCATTTAGTTTCCACCCTCTCCACCATTTCAACCCAATCTATAATAGAATTGTAATCAATACTAGCTCATAGGGACTCATAACTCAAAATGTAGATGAAGTAAATTAACTCAATACAGACCCATATGTAGAAATGACGCCAGATAGTTACTTACGTAATAGCATATTTCTGTAGTTATTTTCAATATAAATTTGATTGGCAATTCTGTCAGGGTATTATTCACTTACGAGCTCAATTTCCTCATTAAAATGTTTTGCTTAATTTAGCTTTAAACCGATGTCTGTGGTTATGAGATAACATGCATGGGAATGTATGAGTTGCAATTTATCCCAAGGAGACATCAGTTAATATTAGCCCTAGTTTAACTATGTAAATGATGTTTCAAATTGTATTCCAGCTACATAATCTGACACAGGGGGAAAACAAGACCTCAGGAGAAAACGTCGTAGTGTCAACCCTCCTGTTCATTTTCTGTACATGCAGCACCGTTCGCATCTACCTCCAGGCTTTAATTCAAGTTGAAATTTTTGAAACTGTGCAGAAGTTCGCAGAAGTCACAGAGGCGAGTCAAGATTGGACCGTAGAGTTTGGACAATGACGATGTATAATGAGAATCATGTTTACCCATTTATTTTTGACCACTGTGTTAGCATGGGCTTTGCCCATTCAGGGATTTTTGCTTCAAATTATTTTATTTCATTTGTGTAAAGATATTCCACCTTTGTCAAAGTCCAAAACTGGGCAGTATTAATGTATTGAAAGTGTTTGCTGTAATTCAATGTTTCCCACCTGATTTATTTTATTCCCTAGTATGGGAAAAGAAGTTCAAACTATTTTATGTAAAAAGTAATACCTCCCTTGCACTCCACTGAAAATGTTTCTTGTTAGAGGTATCAAGGGTAGGAAAACCATCCAAACTAAGCTCAATCAGACAGGAAAGGAAATGCAAGCACAAAGCACCATCGGAGGTGACAATGTATTGGCCAGGCATGCTTTTTCACGGGGTAATGCACTACTAAATGACTATACCAGCTCAAAATACAGCTTTTGACAGATCTCTGAAAGGGGGTTCAATAGGCATGGCTTCCTCCTATATTTTCTATCATTAGAGCCCATGAAATAGCTGTCCTTCAGCCTTCAATAGGGTGACCATGTCTCTCTGGTATCACAGACACTCCTCCATGTCCCACTGTCTTCATTGACAGCAGAAAGTAAGACATTGTTATTTGACACGAACATCCCTTGAGTATGGTTAAATCACCATAACTCCACATAATTCACTGCTTCTCAGAGAAGAAGACATTTCAACATGGATACCTTAAGTTCACATGCTGATTGGCTCCAAAAAGAGATAGAGGGACCTCTGGTAAGGGAACGTCAAGCCTTTAGGGGCCACATACAGCTAGAGATAAGCTTGTAGTGCTAGGCAAATACCTAATATCCACTTACCGTGCAGTCACAGAACACCAAGAGAAATGACACACAGAGTTTTCCCAAAATATATTTTCATATAGAAGGGGAGGGGGAATCTTCACAGCGGTTGAACTATCAATCCAACTTATACTATTGCTAATGTATATTTTATTTCAATGTGGCGGTGACTAATAATATATTTCTGGACTTCCTGGAGCTGTTTAATTTAAACCCACGAGAGTCGAATATCGAATTAACATAATACACAAATCCCCATAAAAATCCATCTGTTTAAGCGAGAGATATCTGTTTTTTGCATGGGCTTCAAAATCATATAACGTTGGTCCTTGGTATGACCATTTGAAAACAATGCCATATGTTAGCTTAGTAGAACTCCCCAATCCCCACCCAGGCTTAGACTCTAGGGGGTTTAAGGTGAGTCTCAGAGCTGCAGCAGTGTCTCGATTGAAACACACTCCTGATGCTGCAGTCCCAATTTACTGTCTCAGAGCCTCAGGCTTTATAACATGTTCCACCAACCATGGCTCAACAGTGCACTTTCAAAACAAAGGCTGGATAACAGGCATTCATTCAGGGTTCCAATTGAACGGACTCACCCCCCATTAAACATGAACTCAAGTGTTGTCAAACCCAGGTAATTGTTATCAGTTATCTTCTGTACTCTCCATTCTACCAATACATTAGTCTTGGTTCATCATGACAGATGTAGGACATTTCGAGCTGATCATTTCAATTTACTCAAAGAGGTTTATATAAAGTGCTTATTAATAGCATAATAACTCAACAATTTATCCGTGAATGATAGAGAGGAATTTCAGCCTGACTTTCTCATTAACGCTTCACAAAACAAGCCTCCAACGTTGTCAATGAATACAACATGATAATAGAAAGATAGGGCAGCATTGATAATTGCATGCATCTAAAATGTAAAACACAAACCTGCATTGATGCATTTTTACCAAAGCTTGACCTTCTGTCCTGCTGTTTTTGAAGTCTGCCTTGTCCTTCTCATGAGTGAAATCCATTAAACATGAAACCAGAAAACATGTTTGCTTTGTGGGGCTCTAGCCACTATTGTCATCAAATATTCCTCGTATTCATTCAAGCATTCAGGTTCGTGGAGTGCTGTTTTGTTGACTATTGGTCACAAATGGAGTATAAAGCTTCCTGTGTGTACTGTCGTCCATTTGTTTATTGTGTGCTAGAGGGCTATGTGCTGCCCTATCCCTGCATCTACTGTGGGAGATAAGTTCCACCTGTACGTAGTTCCATCCCCATCTTATTTTCCGTTGTGAGAATAAATGTGAGTCATGTTGTCCTGTACGTCAGGATTATTTGCTACAAAACTGCACTTTTAGTAACATTATGGAAAACACTTTTTTTCTTAAGTTGTTCTGCGGAATGTATAAGCGAGCAATTGCATAACAGAATGGCATTCATCCATATAATCACCCACAAAGGAACTAGTGCAGTTTTCTTATTAAATGGTTCCTACTGACGTACAGTTGAATTTTCATCAAGTACCCAAACTGTATGCTTCACCCCTGTTGACCTCTGGACGAACTTGAATGGTTAAACAGGTTATGCCTGCGACTCTGTTACATTATTGAATTGATATACACTGTGTTGTTGAAGAGAAGTGACCTGTGTACAGAACGTGTGCATTTCTATTCATGATATTTCTTCAGCAGTGCATTTGTTGTTTACGTTTCAAGTCTGAGTCAGCAGGTGCTCGTGGGGTGACCTCAGGATCTTTTGGACACTCTGTTCCGTTTTCCTTCATCGTTTCTCCTCTGCCCTGCGCATGGCCTTTCCTTTTTTGAGATTTGAAAGAGATGTGAAAGAGACAGGATGTTCATTTGAAAAGCAATGACCTCTCGTATCAATCCAAGGAGCTGGTCTTGATCATCACATTGTTAGTGAGGTTCAGCTCATTGTACCTCATTTATATTGTGCTGTATGTATGAATTCCAGGAATCCTTTCGTCGCAATTCACAGGGTTAAATTTCCACTCAGAAGGAAATGGCAATGCAGAGGTGGTAAGAGGGTGAGGCTGTATGGAACGTAATTCCCCTTTTCTGCACTTTTCTCTCTACACGTATTCACACATCAAACTTTAGCATGAGAATAACATGCTATTTGTTTGGAGAGGAGATCAAAGAAATGAAGGTGTGGCGGAGGTGACTGCAGATAGTCTGTATTCTGACATTGACATAATTCCCTCATAATGCCACCATCTTTACACGTGAGGAAACTATAAATAAGGTCTAGCGAATCTGCCTGTTCCAAGTGGATCTACTTAATATTTTTCCAATATAAATAACAGCATTCTTCATGCACTGTAATTTATAAATTCATAAGAGCTATTAATAAGAGCTAGGTAAATGAGTAATCCGCTTGGATAAGGGAATTGTAAATATAAATGACTATTATTTTAGATCTAAACTCAGTAAAAAAAATAAACATCCTCTCAATGTCATCCGCGTTTATTTTCAGCAAACTTAACATGTGTAAATATTTGTATGCACATAACAAGATTCACCAACTGAGACATAAACTGATCAAGTTCCACAGACATGTGACTAACAGAAATGGAATAATGGGTCCCTGAACAAAGGGGGGTCAAAATCAAAAGTAACAGTCAGTATCTGGTGTGGCCACCAGCTGCATTAAGTACTGCAGTGCATCTCCTCCTCATGGACGACACCAGATTTGCCAGTTCTTGCTGTGAGATGTTACCCCACTCTTCCACCAAGGCACCTGTAAGTTCCCGGACATTTCTGGAGGGAATGGCCCTAGCTCTCACCCTCCAATCCCAGACATGCTCAATGGGCTTGAGATCCGGGCTCTTCGCTGGCCATGGCGGAACACTGACATTCCTGTCTTGCAGGAAATCACGCACAGAACGAGCAGTATTGCTGGTGGCATTGTCATGCTGGAGGGTCATGTCAGGATGAACCTGCAGGAAGGGTACCATATGAGGGAGGAGGATGTCTTCCCTGTAACTCACAGCGTTGAGATAGCCTGCAATGACAACCAGCTCAGTCCGATGATGCTGTGAGACACTGCCCCAGACCATGATGGACCCTCCACCTCCAAATACAGGAGTACAGGCCTCGGTGTAGCGCTCATTCCTTCGACGATAAACACGAATCCGACCATCACCCCTGGTGAGACAAAACCACGACTCGTCAGTGAAGAGCACTTTTTGCCAGTTCTGTCTGGTCCAGAGACGGTGGGTTTGTGCCCATAGGCGACGATGTTGCCGGTGATGTCTGGTGAGGACCTGCCTTGCAACAGGCCTACAAGCCCTCAGTCCAGCATCTCTCAGCCTATTGCGGACAATCTGAGCACTGATGGAGGGATTGGGCGTTCCTGGTGTAACTTGGGCAGTTGTTGTTGCCATCCTGTAACTGTCCCACAGGTGTGACTTTTGGATATACCGATCATGTGCAGGTGTTGTTACACGTGGTCTGCCACTGCGAGGATGATCAGCTGTCCGGCCTGACTTCCTGTAGCACTGTTTTAGGCGTCTCACAGTACGGACATTGACATTTATTGCCCTGGCCACATCTGCAGTCGTCATGCCTCCTTGCAGATGTGCCTAAAGCATGTTCACACAGATGAGAAGGGACCCTGGGCATCTCTACTTTGGTGTTTTTCAGAGTCAGTAGAAAGGCCTCTTTAGTGTCCTAAGTTTTCATAACTGTGACCTTAATTTGCCTATGTCTGTAAGCTGTTAGTGTCTTAACGACCGTTCCACGGGGCATGTTCTTTAATTGTTTATGGTTAATTGAACAAGCATGGGAAACACTGTTTAAACCCTTCATAACAAAGATCTGTGAAGTTATTTGGATTTTTACGAGTTATCTTTGAAAGACAAACTTTTTTATTTTACCAAATGTGAAACCAGTAATATTTCCCCAAACTGAAAAGCATATCAGCATGACAGGTATTTTGTTCTCTTCCACATTGAAGTAATGAGAATTGTAATTGTAGGCCTATGGCTTCATAATTTGTGGTGATGAAATTTAGAGACCCAAGCTGTTACGCCTTGATCTGTTTCACTTGTCTTTGTGATTGTCTCCACCCACCTCCAGGAGTCACCCGTTTTTCCCATTAGTCCCTGGGTATTTATTCCGGTGTTCCCCGTTTTTGTCTTTTGCCAGTTCGTCTTGTCTTGTCAACCTGCGTGATTTTCCGTGCTCCTGCTTTTTCTCATCTCTCTTTTGCTAGTAGTCCTCCCAGTTTTGACCCTTGCCTGCCTTTGCCTCTGAACCCGCCTGCCTGGCTATACTGCCTGCCCTGACCACAAGCCTGCCTGCCACTCTGTACCTCCTGGACTCTAACCTTGTTTATGATCCTCTGCCTGTCCACGACCATTCTCTTGCCTGCCACTTGGATTATAATGAATATCAGAGACTCAAACAATCTGTCTTCCGTGTCTGCATCTGGATCTCGCCCTGTGCCCTTATACAAGCCAAAGCTGTAGGATATGGAGGCCTGTTCACACTGACAGTAACGCTGAGCTTGAGTTGATTTATGCTTTCTTGAATGTTTTAATTATATGCCCAGACTTTTCACAGCATTTTAAAAACAATGTATCATGTTAAATATTAGCCACTATCGGTAGCAACCCACTGGACACAAACTGGTTGAATCAACATAGTTTAATGTATTATGACATGGAAAATACATTGGATTTGAAAAAAGTTATAATCTGTTGTTTTGAGGATGAAATTTCAACCACATGATTATGTTACCATGTTATAACCAAATTTCAGACAAACCTTGTATAAAATATGTTGACTTTGTACCTTTAAAACAACAGCAGCTCAACATTATATCCACTATCAGAAAAACACAATAGGCTGGGCAGAACCTCCTACTGAATAAGCTACCCTTTGGTCTCCCATCCAGGGCTTTAACCAAGACCAGTTTAGCTATCATGTTAGTAACCACTGACTATTACCAATGTGCTATGGTCAGAAGGATTGAGAGATCTCCACTTAAACTGAATAGATTCACTGTTGCTATAGAAGTCATTCCAAAGGGTAGGTTTAACAGACCAAATCAAATGTGACCATAATTTGTCGCTCATCATCATGATGCGATTTAGGTCTATAGAGCATTTGCAAGGTCATCAACGGCTATTGTTTTAACTCAACTAAAAATAGACAATGCCATAGGTTTTCAAATGTAATGATTTTAATTTACATTTACATTTAAGTCATTTAGCAGACGCTCTTATCCAGAGCGACTTACAAATTGGTATTTTGGATTCATGTCTCCATCTCAACCCCAAAATAAAAAATAGAGTAAAACTAAATAAAATCAAACTGTATTTAAAGTTTTATTTGATTTAATCCTAATCTTTAACTTTTAGTTTTGGTTGAGTTGGAGACATCCATATAAATGTTGGTGTAACGGCGTTCGTCTGTTGAATGAAGAGAGTCGGACCGAAATGCAGCGTGTTGGTTACTCATGACTTTAATGAAGGAAGACGCGGTACATGAAATAACTGAATACTAAATACAAAAACAACAGAACGGAACGTGAAACTAATTACAGCCTATCTGGTGACTATAACACAGAGACAGGAACAAACACCCACGAAATACAAAGCGAAACTCAGGCTGCCTAAATACGGTTCCCAATCAGAGACAACGATAAGCACCTGACTCTAATTGAGAATCGCCTCAGGCAGCCAAGCCTATACCACACCCCTAATCAGCCGCGATCCCAAATAATACAAACCCCAATACGAAACACAACATATAAACCCATGTCACACCCTGGCCTACCCAAACATATAACAAAAACACAAAATACAATGACCAAGGCGTGACAGTTGGAGTTGGAGACGTCCATATTAATGATTAAATTCTAGACAAACTGGCATTAAAGCCAGAGTCGGTATCCAGGTTTCCATCCAACCTTTTTATGCAATGAAGTACAGATAAATGTCATGACAGACCTGATGGAAAAACAAACGGTAAAAATTCCAAATGTCGACAAGTCAAAAGATGCTAGACAAGGTGGGATCATTTGTGTCTGTACAATTAATTATGCGAGAAATGTCGCTGGAAACTCTTATGCTCAAATATTGAACACTAAATTTGGAGTCACGCGATGTGTGGTCCTTCCCAACTAGTTGGAAAAGCATGCAGTTTATTAGGCTACAGATTAAATAAATGATGAACTTCACAGGGTGGTGAAAGTGCAAGGTGTTGAGCTCAATTGATGCTCCTTTCCAATAAATAGAGGGTCTTATTCTGGTGACATGATCAACGATGCTTGGCTGTCATTTGACAAATAAAAATAATGTCGTTTTTTTTGTCCATAATAATCTCATAATGTAGATAGCCTACCTGCACTCTATCTCCGAGCTGTTCGCTAGAGTACTGTAAGGGTTTTCTTTAGGTGAAGTAGAGGCGGACCAAAATGCAGCGTGGTGGTTATTCATGTTCTTTAATAAAGGAACTAACAAAACAATAAATGTGCGAACACCTAAACTGTCCTATGTGGTGCAAACACAGAGACAGGAACAATCACCCACAAACACACAGTGAAACCCAGGCTACCTAAGTATGATTCTCAATCAGAGACAACTAATAACACCTGCCTCTGATTGAGAACCATACTCGGCCGAAACATAGAAATACCCAAAACCTAGAAAACAAACATAGACTGCCCACCCAGCTCACGCCCTGACCATACTAAATAAATACAAAACAAAGGAAATAAAGGTCAGAACGTGACAAGTATGCACGTGTCAGTATCAGAGTGGGCATACTCGCCATATAAAAATATAGATATATTTGAGAGTTGAAAATGCGATGGAAACCCATTTAACTTGTATTTTTTATTCGGTATATGGGAATTGAACCGCAAAAAGTATTTTTATATGCACTTCGTCGTCATGCCCAGCTTTTTATCTGCAACAAGTCCATTTCATTGGAAACGCATATTGTTTGTACGTGGATTTTAGAATATACACATGAAAATCAGTCCCCAATTGGATAGAAAACTAGCTTAGTGGCGACAGATGGAACTGTCCAATAAGAACAAAAATCTTCAAATGTTGATTTTTGGTTGCGTTGACAACCAAACACAACTCAATATTACTTTTGTAATATAGTAAACACCCAGAAGTTAAGGCTATCTAACAAACGAATGCAACATTTTACATTTAAATGAGTAACACATCCATGGCCACATTGAGGTTACTGTTACTGTACATTTCTTCTTATGTTACCATATAATGCATGCGTGTTTAAGATAGCATGCATAGGTTGCCACGGGCCTGTGGAGATCTACACAATTGCTGCAGAATCTCGAACGGCATTGGTCACTTGCACCGTGTACTTTTAGCGTAATCTCAACTGCAATCCAGGTCATCTGGTTCTGCTATCAGATAAGGCACATTGATAACACAATCTTTTTTTATGAATGAACACAATATCTGACATTCTATTGCCATTTGAACTGTGCTGTGGTTTTAAATGGTTAAAAGCACAGTGATAGACATTTGGGTGACGACTAAATAAAAAATCAGACAATGTTTTTCATTGGAATTTGATTTTGCTTTTAGATGTTTGAAAGCATAGTCAAAACGCATTGGAAATTCAATAAACTTCTTTCTGTCTTTTTGAGTTGGTGAATATAGGTTTAATCTCACTGATCAATGTCTCAACCAAATATTACCCAATTATCCATGTTGAAATCACTTGGTGTCCCCACTGGGCACCATTAGTTATATCACATACATTTATAGCTGTCACTTTAGTGTTAGTTTCCTTACATTTTGCATTATTCCATTACATCATTAGTTTACCTATCTTTCCTCTTTCACATTCATGTGGTTCTTCCTGAGAATCTCTAGCAATAGTGGATCATATTAGGCTAACCTACAGGGTTAGAGAGCCTTTACAGAAAAATATATATTGGTGAAAATATTTTGGTGAACCCAGGGGTACCGAGTGGCACAGCAGTCTAAGGCACTGCAGAGGCGTCACTACAGTGCTAGAGGCGTCACTATCGACCCAGATTCAATTCTGGACTGTATCACAACCTGCCGTGAACAGTAGTACCATAGGGTGGCACACAATTGGCCCAGTGTCGTCTGGGTTAGGGGAGGGTTTGGCAGGGGTAGGCCGTCATTGTAAATAAGAAGTTGTTCTAAACTGACTTGCCTAGTTAATAAATACAAATGTTGGTTTGATTCCTCCTGAAAGTTACCAATATGGTTTATCTATAAAACATATTGGAGTCTTCAGCCTTGTATGATGGTCAGAATTAGGGGACTAAATCAATGGAGGCCAGAGGGGAAAAAAGTTGTGAAAAATTCAGCTAGGCTAGATGCTGTGCAACAATTAAACGGATACTCGTGTATTTGGGGATTTTGGGTAATTTCCTACTTGCCGAGTCAGACAAACTTCTGGATAACATTTTTATGGCTGCATGTCACGACTTCCACCGAAGTCTGTTCCTCTCCTTGTTCGGTCGGCGTCGCCGGTCTTGTAGCTATCGTCGATCCACTTTTCATTTTCCATTTGTTTTGTCTTGTTTTCTTACACACCTGGTTTTCAATTACCTCATGAATTGTTGTGTATTTAACCCTCTGTTCCACCCCACGTCTTTGTGTGGAATTGTTTGTTGTGTCGTGTATGTGCACGCTAGACCGGTTTGCGCTGGGTATTGTCAACCCATATTGTGTTTAGTGTTCTTAGTGCCGTGTGTTTTATTAGCCGAAATAAAAGGCTCCTTTGGCTACCCAACTTCTGCTCTCCTGCGCCTGACTCCCTTACAGACAGTTATGCATACGGTGGGGCAAAAAAGTATTTAGTCAGCCACCAATTGTGCAAGTTCTCCCACTTAAAAAGATGAGAGAGGCCTGTCACTAAACTGGACGAAGCAGCCCATACCTTCCTGGTCGAATGGATAGCTGTCTATTGAGTAAGTGACATTATTGTTGCTTGTCCCAGCACACACTAACAAAATATAGAGAAGATAATCTATTGATAACTTTTGCTGTTTGTTTCACAAATCAAATTGTTTCTTGTTACATTATTTGTATCTAGCCACTCATGAATAACAACTTCTTTCTTCTTAGTCAATTTCAGGCTGATTGAATATCGACTGGTGTTGAATTGGGCATTGAATGGAGAGAGACTGGGACGAGGGAACAGAAGTCTTGCGTCATGTGTTGTTTGTGCCATTCGCTGCAAATATCCCTAGCCGACAGGGGTCTACATGGGATTCAAGGAGGCAGAGGGTGTAATGGGCCTGTTGTAATTACACTCTGATGATTCAGCAGCACAGCCAGACATTGCCTAACCAATTTCGTCAGTCTAATAAATGCTGTTTTGACCAGTACAACCCATTTTGTTACAATTCTGTCAAATCACTGTAATAAATGCCACTTGAACCAGTACCGTCTATTTTGTTACTATCTACTATAAGTGATTTATTACAGGATGCCAGATGAGATTGTGTTGTGTATGAAATATAGCAGTCAGCTCAATGTATCAGTAACATTTGAATACTAAGGTATTGGTAAAAGCCAACAAAACAGTGTAGACCTACAGTATATAATGACATGACAATCGATGAACTGGCAAAGACAGATATTTATTTTTTTACAACACAATACAGATCACTGCACATAATGTACAATACACAGTGTAGACAAGGCATTCAGACACTTCAAATCTACAATAAAATAGACAGTATAACGTAGTCATGGCGGTGCTGTTATGTGCTGTTATGTACAGTAGTAGCCTATAGTGAATGATTTTTTTTATCCTATAGACGCAAAGTGATAATGACCAGAGGCTAACCATTTCTGTTACAGTAGAGTGTGTTTGTATTAGGTAGCAGTGCAAGGCAAACCATGTCCGTGGATACGGTGGGAGTTGGTGTTGTCAGAATAGCCCCCAAGTGTCCTTGAATCTTGACACTGCAATGATCTTGATGTTTGTGCTGCAATTGTCTATGTGTATCAGGGTTTTGTTACTTGTTGTGTTACTTGTTTTTTGTGAATCCCAGGAAGAATAGCTGCTGCTTCTGCAAAAGCAAATGGAACGGCCTCTTCCACAGGATTTGAGCTCCCAGTACTTGTCCTTGCGTCTCTGCAGGATGCACTCCATCAGGTCATTGCTGAATCTTTGAGTGGCGGGCTGATATCCTGTCCGGGATTGTTTTGGGTAGACAGCGTTAAATCTTGGAGTGCCATAAACGAAGACAGAGAAGAAAATCTAAACACAAGGACGTCGCCCTACACATTGAAAGAACATTGGTTTGCTATATTGCACTCAGGCTGGAAGCAGTTGATCAGATTTGTGTAGTGTAGTCTAATGATTAGTATATTGGATATAGTCAGGCCCCACACTAGAAAAAGGGTGCCTCTGAGCACACTTCCACTCGTCCCCTTCCCATATCCACACCAGGTGGTAGGTCTAGCATGGAGAACGTGGTGGCCCCCTGGAGCGGCTCGAAGGCCGAGGAGATTAGTGGTAGCGGG
Organism: Oncorhynchus gorbuscha; assembly: GCF_021184085.1. NCBI lineage: Eukaryota > Metazoa > Chordata > Actinopteri > Salmoniformes > Salmonidae > Oncorhynchus > Oncorhynchus gorbuscha. The sequence continues at coordinate 53,144,796 of NC_060186.1, forward strand.
TAGTGGTTCTTCACCGTGATGTCGTTGAGGCCCCAGCAGTCGATGTACGGACACAGTGTTTTGTCCTTCTGCTCCACAAAGAAGAACCCTGTGCCGGCAGTGGAGGCAGAAGGACTGATAAACCCTGCAGCTAGCGAGTCCACAATGTAGGTCTACATAGCCTTGGTTTCCAGACCCAACAGAGAGTACAGTTGTCCCCGGGGTGGAGTGGTGCCTAGGAGAAGGTAAATTCCGCAGTCATAGGGTCAGTGCGGCAGAAGCGAAGTGGCCCAGGAATTACTGAACACCTCCCGGAGGGCTTGGTACTCTGCTGGAATGGCGGAGAGGTCCGGGGCAACTTCCGAGCCCTGGGCAGGCTGCACTGACTTCAGACAATGTCTGTGGCGGAACGGGCTCCAGCCCATAATGGCACCAGCAGTCCAGTCTGTGATGGGTTTGTGTCGCTGGAGCCAAGAGAATTCCAATACCATGGGAACCTGAGGAGACTTAATATCATAAATTGGATTGTCTCGCTGTGGTTCCCTGACATTCGTAGGTTGACGGGAGTGGTATTGTGAGTGACCTGGCATATAGAGCGCCCGTCCAGCACTCTAACATCCATGGGAATGGAGAGGGGATGAGTGGGGATGTCCAGCTAGGACGCCAGGGTAGTGTCCAAAAATCTCTCATCGGCCTCATAGTCAATGAGTACCCGGAGAGATATTAACTGGTTCCCCCACAGCAGGATGACATGGAAAGGGATGCGAGTAAGGGGAGAGGAAAAGTTATCCATAAGGCCCACCAGTGTACTCGCCCCTTCTTGATGAGCCTGTTTGTTTTTTTAATGGGCAGGTAGTTACGAAATGTCCTGTAATGCCACAATATAGACAGCTCTGGGTGTGGATATGTCGTAAGCACTCAGCCTGAGTCAATCTAGCCCTGCCCAGGTGCCTGGACTCCAAAGGAGGCGAGTCGGCAACCCTCTGTGATTCTAGAGAGAACTTGGGTGATGTGGGGTTCACTCTGACATGTAAACTTCGGGGATCTCCAGGATTCTTCGGAGGCAAGGTGGGAATCAAGAGCGAACGAGGGTGCCAGGGCACAGATTCCCTCTCCCTCCTACGTTATCGATGCCGCCCATCGAGACGGATGGTCAAGGCTATGAGGGAGTCAAGGTCCATGGGTATTTCCCGGGCTGCAAGCTCATCTTTGACCACCTCCGATAATACTTGAATGAACGAACAATGCTTCCTGGTTCCAGGCACACTCCGGCACAAAAGTGAAAATCATTGCATAGTCTGCCACTCTATGGGAATCTTGATATTGCTGGAGCAGCATACGAATCAAACACCTCTGAACATCCACCACAAACTCCTCCAGACTGAAGCAGACAGGGGACTGTTGCTCCCACACCGCCATAGCCAAGACAAGTGCTCTCCTTGAAATCAGCGTTATGATGTACGCCACTGTATGCTCAAGCAGTCCGAGGGGAACAAAGAAGGCTGCAGCTTGAAAATGAGGGAGCACTGGGAGAGAAAAGCCTGGCAGGTTCCGGAATCTCCGCGTAGCGCTCTGGAGGAGGTACGTGGGGATCTCGGAACATTGGGGTAGGATGGGGAGATTACGGGTGTGACCCGCTGCCCAGACGGAAATCTGCAGAATTGCACCAGCAAAGTCTCGAACGCCTGGCCAAAAACGTTTATTACTAGAACAGGGGGCAGGCAAAACAACAGGTCAAGGGCAGGCAGAGGTCAGTAATCCAGATCAGATTCCAAAAGGTATAGAACGGCAAGCAGTCATAGGGTCAGGGCAGGCAGAGGTCAATAATCCAGTGTGGTCACACCCTGATCTGTTTCACCTGTCCTTGTGATTGTCTCCACCCCCCTCCAGGTGTCGCTCATCTTCCCCATTATTAAATTTAAACCTGTGTTATCTGTTTGTCCGTTGCCAGTTCAACTTGTTTGTCAAGTCAACCAGCGTTTTGTTCTCAGCTCCTGTTTTTCCCAGTCTCTCCTTTAACTTGCCCTCCTGGTTTTGACCCTTGCCTTTCCTGTCTCTGAGCCCACCTGCCTGACCAATCTGCCTGCCCCTGACCCTGAGCTTGCCTGCCTTCCGGTACTATTACCCCACCTCTGGTTTTCTGACCCCTGCCTGCCTTGACCTGTCTATTGTCTGCCCCTGCTGGAATATTAAACCATTGTCAATTTGACATGTCTGCATCTGGGTCTTACCTTGATTCCTGATAGTGGTGGGGCAAGGTACAAGATGGCAGGCAGAATGATCAAAACCAGGAAAACTAGAAAACAGAAACTATAGACAAGACAGGAGCAACGGGAAAACCTCTGGTAGGCTTGACGAACAAAACAAACTGGTACCAGACAAACAGAGAACACAGGTATAAACACACAGGGGATAATGAGGGGATTTTACAGCACACCCATGAACCATGTTTGATATTGGACAAGTGATGGTAGTCTGTCAATGTAACACAAGTCTCACTACAGCCTTTTTAAAATGTATTTATTTATGAAACCTTTATTTAACTAGGAAGGGCTCATTGAGATTTAAAATCTCTTTTTCAGATGAACAACATGAAAAACTACAAGTAATCTAGTAAAAAACATAGAATTCACAAGAGTATAACAAAATAAAAAACAGCAAATTAAAAACATTGACAGGTCAGGGAATCAGTCTCAAGATCATTCATCAGTGATTTAAAAATACCAATCGGGACAAGTTCTTCCAGTTTAAAAGTATTTTGTAAGGCGTTCCAAGACGATGGCGCAGAGTACATAAAGGCCCTTTTACCAAATTCAGTTTGGACATTTGGAACAGTTAGCAGGATAAAGTCCAGCGAATCAAGAGAGTGCCCACCACAATAACCATACAAAAACAACCGTGAAGCCTAAGAGCTAAAATGCTACAAACAAAGACAACTTCCCACACCCACAGGTGGGGAAAAAGGGTGCCTAAGAATGGTTCACAATCAGAGACAACGATAGACAGCTGTCCCTGATTGAGAACCATACCCGGCCAAACACAAAGAAATAGAAAACATAGAACACAAAACATAGAATGCACACCCCAACTCACGCCCTGACCAAACCAAAATAGAGACATAAAAGGATCTCTAAGGTCAGGGTGTGACAGGAAGGTTTAGTATTTTTAAAATCTAGTCCAGAGAAGGGTCATGTAATTATTCAGTGTTTTACAATTAGTTGCTTATTATGTTGTATATCGATGTGTGCCTGATGCCGCCCCTCATCTCTGATTCTTCGCTGGGAGTGCAATATTAATTGCACCTACAGTACAGGCTATTTAGTGTGGTCTCAATCAAATGGTCCATAGCCTATAGGCTACGAAGTGCATGTTCGGAGAAGCACAGAGCAAAGTTATATTACAAAGTTAGCTGCTGGGATGGTGTAAATAAAACTAGGCTGCATTACACACTGCAATGGATATTCCAACCCTGAGCCCCGGGCTGCTCTTGCTGATCAAAAATGGATGTGCTGCATAGGGCTATGATGGAAGTTCAAGAGGAGAGTCAAAGGTTTCTTACAAAAATATTTTGGGATTAAACCTAGTACAAAATCAAATAAAAAATCCCTATCTTGTGCTCAGACTAGCTTATAGCCTATGGTCTGTTCAGTTTGAGAGTGTGACGATGAGAAGGAGGACCAGAGGCCAATTTTGATAGCTTGCTACTACTATAACTGAATTTATTTAAAAGCAATACATTTTTCTCCACCGGTAGGCCTGCTCTGTCTGGGTTGGAAAGGTATGCCTAACTTTTAAGAGTACATGCTCAGATTCCTAATGATGTCTCAGATTTTATTATTTGCAAACTGCGACTGCTTGGTTGCAAACCAGACACACTGATTTGGCATGGAAGAAATGTAAGATGAACACATAGGCCTATCTCCTTGTCCATTCTTAGCCTGAAATTTCAGTCATTTCTGTTGTATTAAAAAATACATTCCAATAATATATAAAATTACGTAGAATTTCATGAAATGTTTCTAAAAGGCAGTGTTTTCTCAGACTGGAAAATATTATGATAGATTCATGCAATGCTTTTACAGTTGTCTACCTACTATGGTCTGTGAACCTTCTGGCCTCAGCCATGGGCGCTATCAAAATTCCTACGTTGCCGTGTATTGCCGACAGGACGAATAACAGTTTCTAAAACTGCATATCTAAGGTTATGGTCTGTCCAAGAAGTGAGGGTAGACATGTTCTCTGCTATCCACTTTGTTTTAATTATTATTTTGGGTATAGGGGAGGGCCCCTTTTTCCCCAAGCATTCAGGGAGGGTTTAGGAAAAATATATTTTTCTGAAGGGAGGGTCCTCCATTTTCATTTCACAGAAGTCTGATTTTCTCCATGTAACTCTTACTATAAATAACGTTCACTCCCTTAATAACGGACTTATTTTCAAATAATTGTCAACATATAACATCACATTATGTGTGGGACATTCACTGTATTACAAGAAACAATAGCATGTCTATTTCGCTCCAGTAGCTGGCATATTCTGTCCGTTCATAATTCACCCGTGGGAAGACTAAGAAGGCAGAATCACTTTCCTTAAATCAAATCAAATCAAATTGTATTTGTCACATACACATGGTTAGCAGATGTTAAATGCGAGTGTAGCGAAATGCTTGTGCTTCTAGTTCCGACAATGCAGTGATAACCAACAAGTAATCTAACTAACAATTCCAAAACTACTGACAAACTGCATAGTTTCCTAGGAACGCGAAGCGAGGCGGCCATCTCAGTCGGCGCCGGTAACAAATGTTATGTATCCATAATGGAACGAAAATTGCATTTATTCATGTGTATGCTCCAAATTCATATGATACTATGTTTTTTGGGTTCACTGAAGAGCATATTGTTAGAACTAACTCACTTCCGTCTGGTTATTGGGGGAGACATGAATGTCACGCCTTGGTCATTGTATTTTGTGTTTTCGTTATTATTTGTTCAGGCCAGGGTGTGACATGGGGTTATTGTATTGTCTTATTGGGGTTTTTGTAGGCATTGGGATTGTGGTTGATTAGGGGTGTGTCTAGTATAGGATTGGCTGCCTGAGGCGGTTCTCAATCAGAGTCAGGTGATTCTTGTTGTCTCTGATGGGGAACCGTATTTAGGTAGCCTGGGTTTCACTGTGTATTTCGTGGGTGATTGTTCCTGTCTCTGTGTAGTTTCACCAGATAGGCTGTAATAGGTTTCACGTTCCGTTTGTTGTTTTTGTATATGTATAAGTTATTTCATGTATCACGATCTCTTCATTAAAGACATGAGTAACCACTACGCTGCATTTCGGTCCGACTCTCTTTCCACAAACGAAGAACGCCGTTACAACGAATTTCATTTTGGACATTCGGGACAAATCTAATAAGACTAACTTACAATCCACACGCAACCAAGGCTCTGCAGCATATACTCTCTAACAACATTAATGCTTGGCAAGCAAATAACAAAGCAAAATAGTTCTACTCAAACCTGCATAAATCATTCTCACAAATTGATTTCAAACTATCATCAACACCTCTATTTTTTTTCAATCAAGAAAATAGACATTTGAAATGTAAGCTTATCTGACCACCACGCTTACTACTGCCAACTTTACATTTCTGAATCTCCTAAAAGAGCCACAAGATGGCCTTTCAACGTTTCATTACTTCAAAATCCTACATTCTGTGATCAATTTGAAATTGAACTAAATTAATTCATAATGATCAATAAAAGTTCAGTCTATGACCCCTGGATTCTATGGGATGGCACCATAATGGCTTTGTTAAAAAGAATCCAACCGCATTTGCATCTGGGTTGAATAAATCACAAATAAGATATCTGTCACGGTCATCCTCCTCTTCATCTGAAGAGGAGAGGCGAGAAGGATCGGAGGACCAAAATGCGGCGTGGTTTGTGTTCATGATGAATATTTAATAAAAGAAAGCACTGAACACTGAATACAAACTATACAAAAACAATAAACAAATAACGACCGTGAAGCTATAAATGAGACCTGTGCTGACACAAGCAACTAACATAGACAATCACCCACAAACAAACAGTGCACCCAGGCTACCTAGGTATGATTCTCAATCAGAGACAACTAATGACACCTGCCTCTGATTGAGAACCATACTAGGCCAAAACATACAAATCCCCAAATCATAGAAAAACAAACATAGACTGCCCACCCCAACTCACGCCCAGACCATACTAAATAAATACAAAAACAAAGGAAATAAAGGTCAGAATGTGACAATATCAGAATTGGAAATGTTGTTAACTGTGTTAGAGTGTTCTCAACAAACACTCTTTTCAGACCAGGTAGCTATTACTCTTTCCAATTTCAAAACATAAATTAATTATGAGACAGAGAGCAGAATTTGGTATTCATCGAGTAAGACTCAACCATTACTTCCATTGACAATAGTCTCAATCTTTACAGGCCAACAAGCTACGCAGTAATGATCAATTAGCTGATATAGCAACTATTGAATCTGAAACAGGGGAATTACTATCAGAACCTTAATGAATCAAAAAAATTCCTGCTTCTATAAAAAACGGTACACCTCTGATTGTAAATCCACACCATGCCAGTCTAATTCCTTTCTAAAATAATTAAGAACTCCTCTTTTCTCAACAGAGGAAGCCACCTCGCTGGGAGCCCAAATCTCTCTCAATGAACTCAAAAGGTCATTGGATAGCATGAATAAAGGCTAATCACCTGGATGGGATGGTATTCCTCCTGAGGTCTATTTAACATTTCTGAATCAATTTAGTCCACCATCGAAATGATTAATAGATCCGTTCACAAAGGTTTGTGTAGGAGGATGTGAGTGCAGCACTAATTTTGTTTTTATTTAAAAAAGGTAAAGATGCCACTCAGTGTTCTCACTATTGCCCCCTATCTTTGATAAACACAGACATTAACCAGTTTTCCAAAAAGTTGTCGTCCCTTCGAGACTTACTTAACCAAATTGATCGACACAGTAATAGTCGATGGAGGTTATCCGAGGATAAACACTTTTTAACAATCCAGCTTTGGTCTCCATCGACTATTACTTTTCTTAGATGCTTCATCAGAAAACACATTTAGGAATTGGCTCCAATTTCATTAATATGATTAAAATACTATATGCCAATCCCTCATCCATAGTTATAACAGGTAATATCTGCTCTGCTCTGTTCAGAATCACTAGAAGCAGCAGACAAGGAAATCCAATTTCGCCTCTGCTATTCTTACTATCCACGGAACCCTTGGCCCATGCAATTCATCTATCAACATAAATAACACCAATTTCTGTCAAATCTAATGATCACGTAATAATCTCATTATACGCAGATTCTATTTTACTATATCTAGACCATGTATCTCAATCGCACCCAAACTGTCATGTGTGCTCCCTCTCCGGCCTCTAGGTCACCAGGCTGCTCTTTATGGTGCACACCAGTCACCATCATTACGCTCACCTGGGCGTCATCAGACTCACCAGGACTCCATCACCTCCTTGATTACCTACCCTATATATGTCACTCCCTTTGGTTCCTTCCCCAGGCATCAGTGTTTCTGTTCCAGTGTCATGTCTGTGCGTTGTTTGTGTTTCTTGTTTTTTAAATTAGTTGCGTTTATTTATTCAAACATTTACTCCCTGAACTTGCTTTCCGACTCTCAGCGCACATGTTACACAAACGCATTGAAGATAAATTCAGCTTCATCTCAAGTTATAAAATGTATCTCACCAAATCAGCCTTACTGCCTCTCAAGTTCCTGATGGATGATTCCATCTCTACTTATGGAATCCCAATCGTTTCCCATTTTAAATATTTGGGAGTAGATATGTTTTCTTCTTTAGATAAAACCATTGCCAGTAAGTTTAACATAATGCTTAAATCAATTCAATCCGTCCTCAGTCGATGGAATCATGTCCCAGTTGCTTTAACGAGGAGAATATATGTTCTCAAAATGAATATATTGCCACGGCTGAATTTCTGTAGTTCTATGCTTCCCATAGCTTCCCTTTCTGGTTATTGTGATCAAATTCATAGTGCTGTTTCAAAATGTATATGGCAAGGTAAACCATCCAAATAAAATGAACAAATTTACAAAGAGCAAACGACGTAGGAGGACTAATTGTGCCAAACTTTAAATTGTGTTTCCAGGCACTAGTATTTCGCTCCTATCCTAAATTGTTTTAGACATGATTCTTCTGCTCTCTGGATGAGTATAGAGAGAAATATGGTGTTTTCTATTGCCCTGGAAGAGGTGGTCTTCACTGATATATCCCTTAAACAATATTAAAAAACAGTGGAACTGGGAATCAAAGTGGTATGGCCATACTCCAATATTTCACAATAGTGCCTTGCGATCTGGAGGGCGGCCTTTTGTATCCCCCCCAACGGGTCCAAATGTGGAATCCATACCCTTACCGATATCATGGACAGTGTAATGAACAGGCGGGCTGGCGGGCTGGCTGTCTAAAGAAGCCCAACTAATCATCACAAACAGGAGGGCAGGCTGTCTAAAGAAGCCCAACTAATCATCACCAACAGCTGCTACCAATAAACATACAAGGAGGGGGAGGAAAGACAATCAGTGGCAGCTAATACAGACAGTAACGGTTTGAGAACATTCCGAGGTTGTAAAGATACATACGCATTTCCAGGAAACTCTTTTTTTAAATGTTTACAACTTAGGTCAACTATGGTCAACTGAACTGCCTGGGTTATTATAAGAATGTTGGCTCTAAAATGTTGACTCTAAGATGGCAACTACCTCACTCTCTCCCATTTAACCAGTGGATACAATTACTAATAGAAGTTATAACAAAGAATTATTGACAGCAGGAATGAATGGTGCTAGTCAACGAACAATTGTGGCCTGGACAAATAAAAGCCCCACACATACGAACCCATTATATATATTTATTTAGACTTTTGTTACTTTCTTTCAGGCCCACATACTTCATTGTGGAAAAGAGGCCAAAATACCTGTCATGTTGATCTGCTTTTCAGTTTACTGAAATATTTGTCTCCAGCAATCAGAAGGTAAAATAGATCCAAAACAATTGTAATTTACAGTGCCTTGCGAAAGTATTCGGCCCCCTTGAGCTTTGCGACCTTTTGCCACATTTCAGGCTTCAAACATAAAGATATAAAACTGTATTTTTTGTGAAGAATCAACAACAAGTGGGACACAATCATGAAGTGGAACGACATTTATTGGATATTTCAAACTTTTTTAACAAATCAAAAACTGAAAAATTGGGCATGCAAAATTATTCAGCCCCTTTACTTTCAGTGCAGCAAAATCTCTTCAGAAGTTCAGTGAGGATCTCGGAATGATCCAATGTTGACCTAAATGACTAATGATGATAAATACAATCCACCTGTGTGTAATCAAGTCTCCGTATAAATGCACCTGCACTGTGATAGTCTCAGAGGTCCGTTAAAAGCGCAGAGAGCATCATGAAGAACAAGGAACACACCAGGCAGGTCCGAGATACTGTTGTGAAGAAGTTTAAAGCCAGATTTGGATACAAAAAGATTTCCCAAGTTTTAAACATCCCAAGGAGCACTGTGCAATCGATAATATTGAAATGGAAGGAGTATCAGACCATTGCAAATCTACCAAGACCTGTCCGTCCCTCTAAACTCTCAGCTCATACAAGGAGAAGACTGATCAGAGATGCAGCCAAGAGGCCCATGATCACTCTGGATGAACTGCAGAGATCTACAGCTGAGGTGGGAGACTCTGTCCATAGGACAACAATCAGTCGTATATTGCACAAATCTGGCCTTTATGGAAGAGTGCCAAGAAGAAAGCCATTTCTTAAAGATCTCCATAAAAAGTGTTGTTTAAAGTTTGCCACAAGCCACCTGGGAGACACACCAAACATGTGGAAGAAGGTACTCTGGTCAGATGAAACCAAAATGGAACTTTTTGGCAACAGTGCAAAACGTTATGTTTGGCGTAAAAGCAACACAGCTCATCACCCTGAACACACCATCCCCACTGTCAAACATGGTGGTGGCAGCATCATGATTTGGGCCTGCTTTTCTTCAGCAGGGACAGGGAAGATGGTTAAAATTGATGGAAAGATAGATGGAGCCAAATACAGCACCATTCTGGAAGAAAACCTGATGGAGTCTGCAAAAGACCTGAGACTGGGATGGAGATTTGTCTTCCAACAAGACAATGATCCAAAACATAAAGCAAAATCTACAATGGAATGGTTCAAAAATAAACATATCCAGGTGTTAGAATGGCCAAGTCAAAGTCCAGACCTGAATCCAATCGAGAATCTGTGGAAAGAACTAAAAACTGCTGTTCACAAATGCTCTCCATCCAACCTCACTGAGCTCGAGCTGTTTTGCAAGGAGGAATGGGAAAAAATTTCAGTCTCTCGATGTGCAAAACTGATAGACATACCCCAAGCGACTTACAGCTGTAATCGCAGCAAAAGGTGGCGCTACAAAGTATTAACTTAAGGGGGCTGAATCATTTTGCACGCCCAATTTTTCTTTTTTTGATTTGTTAAAAAAGTTTGAAATATCCAATAAATGTCGTTCCACTTCATGATTGTGTCCCACTTGTTGTTGATTCTTCACAAAACAAATACAGTTTTATATCTTTATGTTTGAAGCCTGAAATGTGGCAAAAGGTCGCAAAGTTCAAGGGGGCCGAATACTTTTGCAAGGCACTGTATATTTACAATTCGCTTATCCAAACGGATTACTAATTTACCTAGGTCTTATCAATAGCTCTTATCAATTTGTAAATGACAGGATCATTTATATTGGAAAAACTCAAGAAGATGCCTTTTACATTTGAAGCCAGCAGGTTCACTAGACCTTATCCATGGATTCCTTGCGTGTAAATATAGTGGCATTAAGTCAGTCAGAATATGGCATATCACCACCACACCTTCATTTCTTTGATCTCCACCCCAAATGAATAGTGGGTGAATAAATTGAATGCTATTCTCATGCTTAAATTCACAGTCAGAATACGCATAGAGAGAAAAGTACATTAAAAGGGAATTGCGTTACATTTATGTGGCTTAACCCTAACGGACGATATTCTCCAACCATCAGAGAATATCTGAAGTAGGATAATTCGTGTAGATATTGGATAGTATTGCCCCCGTCCTCCCGCCCACGCATGGCATGCCAATGCACTGTTAAACCTCCTAGTCATTCCAAACAGATTCATACAGGATATTACCCCCCAGGCAAGAAATTCTAAATGTGCTTATTCTTTAGAGAAGGTGTTCTCAAACCTCCCTTTCAGACCCCAGATGTTCCAAGTATTTGAGTTATTCCAGAGCTAGCACACCCGATTCAACAATTCAAGCCCATGACTACTTGAAACGTGTGCTACTTCAGAGCTACACAAAAACGGGATCCCAGAGGAGAAGCTTGAAAACCATTGCTTTGGAGGAGATTCTCAGTTCCTATTCTGGGTTTGTACAGCCTTACTAACTTCTTATATGTTTAACTAAAGACAGTTATTCCACAAAATACTACCTTCACTTTCCCTCTGCAATTTTGCCCAGACATTGGCCAACTTTTAGTGAGCTCCTTAGTGTAAGGGCTTTAGCTTTATTGTGAAACAGGGAGCCGAGAGACATTTTCAAAAAACTGTCAAACTGTACAAATGCTTATTTTTCAAATAAACAAAATCAACGAAGACAACCAAAAACCTTATAATAACCCAGGCAGTTCAGTAAAATGAGATGAGGCTTACAACCTTGGCAGGTTAGGTCATTTTTATATATTATGTTATTAACATGCCTACATTGTGAAATCCAGCAATTGCAGTAGGCCTTGCCAATTGATACAAATTGTGTTTAGCCTTGTCACCCAATGGGATTCATGTAATGGGCACAATTAATGGAGATTATAGCAGAGACTGCTGCTCGGGGTCTGTGCTGTTCTGATTGTCTGCCCTAGTAGCACAGCTGCTGAAGGAGTGAGAGGAAAGGCAGGTGCCGGTATGTGCTCAGAGAAATGACTCACCCTCTCACCTTTTCCCATTGAGCTAGTCCTTTGTAAAGAGCCATCTCTTAAAATGCTGTTACCATCTCAATAGGTCAGATATCTTACATATCTCTGGGCAGGCCATGCAGCCATACAATTTCCATTATCTTCCATCTATTTCACACTGTCAGTCTAAAGGACATTTTTTCTGCTAAAATATTGGCAATGATTGGAAATGTTAAAGTGACTCTGCTGATATAATGTGCCTGCAGGGTTGGGGACAATTCCATTTTAATTCCAGTCAATTCAGGAAATAGACTGAAATTCCAATTCTCTCAAATGTTTTTCAATGAAGAAACGTTGATTTGCAATTTGTTTACTTTCTGAATTGACTGGAATTGAAATGGACTTGTCCCCAACCCTGGCCTAAAGTGATGAGTATAGTGTCACAAATTGATTAATTTCAAAACATCAATTGCATTTGTGTCAGTGCTCATACATGTGGGCAAATTAATTTGCAGACATTGCTTTTACAGTATGTGTAAAATCTCCAAATGCACAGTAACACTTCAAGCACCACACGTCACAGCAGCAACAAAACAGGATAAAATAGAATCCGGGTGAGCTTTCTTACCTGGAGGACAGTGGGCATTAACCAGTGGTGACCCGTCATTCAGTGCATGTGGGGTGCTCTTCATGGGCAAATTTAGTGGGTGCTCATGGTGGGTGTCTTAGGTTCCAGTTGTTGTTGCTAGTCAACTTTCAGAGGACACCCCCATGAGTGTCTTTCAGAGCCCCTCCTAAAACCCCACCTGTTTTCTTTTGGTGGTTGACTCCTTGTTTGTTCCCCTTTCTGTTTGAGCGACTTATTTCTTTTTTGCTGGGGAAAGTTGCAAAACGGGGGCTCATCTGCAATATTCTTCCCCATGAGTATGGTAGTCACCTACCGAGCTCTGCCCAGATATTTGAGTGTTCAAAATACACTTTTATGGTACAGTTTCTGTCACTGACATCCACCTTGAGGGGTTATAAGATTGAGGGAATTTTTAAAGTTGCATAAAAACACAGGCTATTAAAATAAAGCCAGGGACTTTAACTTGGAAGTATTTGTGGATACCCCTACATGGGAGATGCTAGATAAACCTACAAAGGCAAATCTGCTATTTCAAAGCATTGACGTCAAGGTGTTATCTGGCGATCCAAAAGCACTAGTCAAAGAGTTGATCTGTACTGCTTCGGTGGGAGAGGAAATCCTTCCAGAGGGGGGATGATGAAAAGGGTCCTTCCTACGGGTGGTAGAGTACACCACATAGACGTGGGGACTGTGAGAGGTAGAACTAAAGGCAAAATGGGAACAACAGAAATTAGAGTTGAAGCACAGGGAAAGACAAGATGAGCGTGCAGCCAAACAACAAGAACGTGCAGCCAGCCTGGAAAAATAAGAATGTGCGCATGCCATTCAACTTAAAGAGATGGAGCTGGAAGTGCTACATAGGGAGAAATATCTGGAAGTACTCCGAATCCAGTCCAGGCAATCCGGCAACCTGAAAAACATTTGATCTTGGTCGGACAAGCCGACTTGTACCGCCTTTCAACAAAAATTAGGATGATGTATGTTTTACTCTGAGCGTATTACCATAAGATATTTGGTCACTGCTCCTCCAAAGTGTTCTTGTGGTAAAAGCACAACATGTACGCTGCTTTGTCTCTTGACCAGAGGTCAGATTATGACCATGTTAAAGCTGCTATCCTTGGGGCCCACAGACATCAGTTCCGTAAATTACGAAACACAGGACCTTGAAAATGTAATGACTCATTCTTCTCAAGCAGTTCAATAATTGTTTTCATGAAACGGTTGCTACCTACATTGATGAGCACAAGGATCTCACTGTTGAGAAATCTGCAGTTCTTGCAGATTTAACACAATACATAGAATATACAAAACATTAAGAATCTCTTTCCAGGAGACTGACCAGGTGAAAGCTATGATCCCTTATTGATGTCACTTCTTAAATCATTGCAGATTAAGGGAGGAGACAGGTTAAAGAATGATTTTTAAGCCTTGACCCAATTCAGACATGGATTGTGTATGTGTGCCATTCAGATGGTGAATGGACAAGACAAAATATTTAGGTGCCTTTGAATGGGGTATGGTAGTAGGTGCCGGGCGCACCGGTTTGTGTCAAGAACTGCAGCGCTGCTGGGTTTTTCATGCTCAACATTTTCCCGTGTGTATCAAGAATGATCCACCACCCAATGGACATCCAGCCAGCTTGACACAGAACTGTGGGAAGCATTGGAGTCAACATGGGCCAGCATCCCTTTGGAATGTTTGACACTTTGTAGAGTCCATGTCCTGACGAATTGAGGCTGTTCTGAGGGCAAAAGTGGGTGTGCAACTCAATATTAGGAAGATGTTCATAATGTTTGGTATTCTCAGTCTACATTGCATGGTACTACCTATGCCATATACTGTACATTGTGCACGCTTCGTATAGCCACAAACATAACATATTTGCACACTGCCCTTACACATTCTGTCAGTGGCGTTACTAACACAGCTCAAACTTGTATCATTGCATCTATAGTGGAGTCCCAGGTCCCGAATTGACTTTGTGTTGACTTTGTGTTTCTGAGGAATGCTGAGTTCTGTATTGCTCTAACATCTCCCATTCTGTCAACCTCTGGGAAGCAAAGGTTATGTTGTGATCACATCCTTTATGACTGATAGCTAATTGGAAGTTGAAAAAAAAGTTAAGGGGGTAGATCAGATGTAATATTGCTTCTATCAATATAATTGTCTGTGTAATTTCCAATCCCCCATATTTATTTTCCCCTAACCCTGATTGGAGTAAACTACTGGACAATACTTAGGCTTCTACTTCCATAAGTACTATACGTACTATATACATTTTACTGACACAATGTATTTTACGATAGTTATCTTTTGTTTGTTTTTAATCCCATCCTTCAGCTACCCTCAACTCCTCCCATCTATTTCTGAAGACCATCCAGATAGATTTCTATTTGCCATATATTTCTAACTGTGCTGTTTCATAATTTATTTATTTCACCTTTATTTAACCAGGTAGGCTAGTTGAGAAGAAGTTCTCATTTGCAACTGCAACCTGGGCAAGATAAAGCATAGCGGTGTGAACAGACAACACAGAGTTACACATGGAGTAAACAATTAACAAGTCAATAACACAGTAGAAAAAAGGGGAGTCTATATACATTGTGTGCAAAAGGCATGAGGAGGTAGGTGAATAATTACAATTTTGCAGATTAACACTGGAGTGATAAATGATCAGATGGTCATGTACAGGTAGAGATATTGGTGTGCAAAAGAGCAGAAAAGTAAATAAATAAAAACAGTATGGGGATGAGGTAGGTGAAAATGGGTGGGCTATTTACCAATAGACTATGTACAGCTGCCCCGATCGGTTAGCTGCTCAGATAGCAGATGTTTGAAGTTGGTGAGGGAGATAAAAGTCTCCAACTTCAGCGATTTTTGCAATTCATTCCAGTCACAGGCAGCAGAGTACTGGAACGAAAGGCGGCCAAATGAGGTGTTGGCTTTAGGGATGAAAGTTATGAATCTATATACATTTTACAGACACCATATTTTATATGAGTTATTGTTGTTTTTAGTCCAATCTAACTCTTAACACAATCCATTTTTGATTTCTATTTGCCATTGTAACGGTTTTCTTCCTCTTCTGACGAGGAGTATGAAGGATCGAACCAATGCACAGCGTGGTGAGTGAGTGTTATTTTATTGGAACAGAAACACTAAACAAAATAATAAAGAGAGTGAAACGAAAACAAAACAGTCCTGTAAGGTGCAGCAACACAAAACAGAAAACAACTACCCACAACCCATAGTGGGAAAACAGGCTGCCTAAGTATGGTTCTCAGAGACAACGATTGACAGCTGCCTCTGATTGGGAACCATACCAGTGTAACAGGGTTATATTGGTGATTCCCCTTGCCACTTTATTGTTAAGCCAATGGGTTTTTGGTTTGAGTTTGTCTTGCCTTCACCTACTCAACATGGCATCTTATTGGCTGGTTTGCGTAGCTTGCTTATGAGGGGGGATGTTCCAGTTAGAATCGTCCCAGTGAACAAGCACCAAACCAGCAGTAAGTTGTTGGTTGCAAAGCACTGTACATCAAAAGTGATTTTTATACTCTCAAGTGATGATTTAAATGTACAATTTATATCAAATTGTTTGTAAATGTTATTCGAACATCACACATAAGATGCAGCGGTTTTTGGAGAATATTTGTTGTGCATTTTGTTGTAGAGAATTCCCGCCAGTACTAGCTAGCAACTTACTGTGTCTGGTGGGGAGGGTTCATATATTTTGTACAGTGCGTGAGTGCAGAGTTGGATGGTGAGACGTGCATTGCATGACGCGCAATTTTGTGTCGTTCTTATCAGGTACATTGTTAAAGATATTATATTGTATTTTGTAATTGTATTATTTTGGTAACTGTCCCAGTGAACAAGCACCAAACCAGCGTGCGTGAGTGCAGAGTTGGATGGTGAGACGTGCATTGCATGACATGCAATTTTGTGTCGTTCTTATCAGAATAAATCTACATGACTGGTGCTACATGTTGGAGTTCCGTGTCGATGACTGATTGTACACAACGCAAGAAGAGTACTGTTACACCAGGCCAAAACCAGAAATACAAAACAGAACAAAAACATAGAATGCCCACCCCAACTCACGCCCTGACCAAACTAAAATAGAAATATAAAAAGGGAACTAAGGTCAGGACGTGACAGCCATATTTTACACAAAAGTTCTGATCCTTTCTATTCTCAGTTTCTACAGATAGTAAATTAAATAAAACATTTTGCTAAATGTTTTATTATACTATTGATCGATTGATTGACTTTTCAAATCACCCAGCAGTGCTACAGTATTTGCAGATTAAGCACCAGGTAAATGTTGGAATTCTTCAACAACCAAAAACAAGCTACATATGGACAGTACCTAAACAAATTATCTAAAGATTCTGTCTCTTCACAGCAAGATCTGCAGAACTGGGATGGTTGCATCCCCCATATACATTCTATTGGTTGCAAGAATTATGTATAATTTAAATGGAACAAAAAATATGTTTTGAATCCAGCGTTGTTTTCCGTATCAGTTAAACCATAAACTATGTGCCATGGAATCTGAACATCAAATCTCTTCCCATCTATTTTCCAATCTGTCCATTTTTTGTTTTTAAATTACACTGGTATACCTTTTTTAATCAATTTTGGTCTTTTATGCAGGGCCGGCAGACTTTTTGCGTCTTGCAGTAATGTTGAAAATAGTTGGTTGTAATTTTGGGTAGAGCAGAAATGTCAATATATTTTTGTTAGCTGCATGTGTAACATAACTGGAAGAGAACTTTACAGTAATGCTATTGGTCAACACTCTGATTTTGAATCCAAACATGGTCAAATGGTTATCCTTGTGCCTATCTCTTTGTTCCTGACCTGCTCTGATGAGCTACTTTTAGCCTCTGACTTCTCTCTCCCCCTCTGATCATGCCTAGATTATGAATGCAGTAATACCTTGTAACCTATGTTTATGCCTTGTAGAATGTATTCATTCATTTTACAATTCTATTAAATACTTGCATTTACAGTAGTATTTCATTTCTCAGACCTTTTCTTGATAGTCAATTCCTGTCACTCAACAAGTGTCCTGATGCACAATGCTATTTATCTTATGGTCGCTTGAACTTCCAAAATCATTGTCACATTTTATCATGTAAAAATATTGCTAACATTTGGGAGTACTGCAAAAATCCCAAACAAAGACCAACTATATTCATGACCGTGCGGGTGAATAATGAGAAAAGGTAGAGATCTGAAAAAGTTGTGTCCCCGCTGGTTACTGGTTAACACCAGGCCAGATCCCTGTGTAGGACAACACTTCTCATATCTGGATAGCTGCATCCCAGAGGCTCAACAGCCAGACGTCAAATCTGACAACTATTGATGACTTACAGCTTAAATCCAAGCTGTCAACTGCAGTATGTGGGAAAGAAATTTGATGACAATCATTGTTGAAATTCTCCCCCGAGTAGTGCAGTTTATTTATTTACAGTCCATGGGTACGAGTTAACTGAGGTAGATATGTATATATGGGTAGGGGTAAAGTGACTAGGCAACATGACAGATAATAAGCAATAGCAGCAGCATATGTGATGAGTCAAGAGTTTGTGCTAAGGGGGGTCAATGCAGATAGTCCGAGTAGCTATTTCGCAGTCTTATGGCTTGGGGGTAGAAGCTGTTGTTGGTTCCAGACTTGATGCATCGGTATCACTTGCTGTGCGGTAGCAGAGAGAACAGTCTGACTTGTGTGGCCTTCCTCTGAAACCACCTGGCATAGAGGTCCTGGATGGCGGGGACCTCGGCCCCAGTGATGTACTGGGCCATACAAACTACCCTATTTAGAGCCTTGCGGTCGCGTGCCAAGCAGTTGCCATATTAAGTGGTGATGCAGCCAGTCAAGATACTCTCAATGGTACAGCTGTATAACTTTTTGAGGGGCGATGCCAAATCTTTTCAGCCTCTTAAGTGGAAGAGGCATTTTTGTGCCTTCACAACTATGTTGGCGTGTGCGGTCCATGTTAAATCGTTAGTGATGTGGACACCGAGGAAGCTCTCAACCTACTCCTGTCATGCCGGTGAAAGAGGACCCAAAAGAAAGAGGACCCAAAAGCGACTTAACAGAAACAGAGTTTATTTAAGTCCAAACAGGGAATAACAG
This sequence comes from Oncorhynchus gorbuscha, assembly GCF_021184085.1. Lineage (NCBI taxonomy): Eukaryota > Metazoa > Chordata > Actinopteri > Salmoniformes > Salmonidae > Oncorhynchus > Oncorhynchus gorbuscha. Next base: position 53,163,557 of record NC_060186.1, read on the forward strand.
AAATCCTCTAGTCTGTAGAGGGGAATAACTGGAGAAGCGGCCACAGACTGCAGGTCGCTTCGGGTAGGCGCAGGCCGTAGTTGACAGAGACACCTGCTCACACGCAGCCTCTGATGAAGGCAAAAAACACGACAGGACAGGGCGATACACAATCACAGCAAAAACACGACAGGACAGGGCGAAACGCAATCACAGCATGGTGAATACTAAACAAGGAACCGACGGGACAGGAACGGAACACAAAGGAATAAATAGGGACTCTAATCAGGGGAAAGGATCGGGAACAGGTGTGGGAAGACTAAATGATGATTAGGGGAATAGGAACAGCTGGGAGCAGGAACGGAACGATAGAGAGAAGAGAGAGCGAGAGAGTGAGAGAGGGAGGGGGAGAGAGAGGGATAGAAGGAGGGAAAGAACCAAATAAGACCAGCAGAGGGAAACGAATAGAATGGGGAGCACAGGGACAAGACATGATAATAAATGACAAACATGACAACTCCAGTGATTTGGATGAGGCCATGCTTAGCTTCCTGTAGTCCACGATCAGCTCCTTTGTTTTGCTGATGTTGAAAGGTTGTTTGAGGGCTCATATAACATACTTCCTTGTACTTGTCATAGGAAGTGATGTGACCTTTTCTGTTCCTTGCATTTGGCTAATTATATCCACTATTCAGGCATCTGATTACAGTATTGGCACGGCACATTGTTACCTCTGATTTTCTCAGCATTTCCATGGTGGGCTGGTTAGATTAAGCACTCAGACTGCAGTTATAACACCATTCAAATATTTTATTACTTCTCAATGAGCACCATAGAGAAAAAGTTGACACTCATGGGTCGTCTGACTTGCATTCGTTTTTTTATGTAGATTAACAAATCTTCTTCAGAGATTCAGCCTCTCGTTAACCTCCCATCAGTCAGCTTATTCATACTGCCAAATTTACTTTTCATCATCTTCAAATGTAACCACTTAATTGTGAAGAAAGTCAAAAACATTAGCAGCCATTTCTTATGCATGCTCACACGTTGCCCACACACCACCTGGTGTTCGTGTGAATAGGCCTGGCTGCAGTCTTCCTGTACACTTATACTGTGTGAAAACACTTTAAAAGGTAAAAATTAAGGCTGGTGTTTGTATTCTAGTACACTTCTGGAGGAGGATATGGTCTACAGTTTAATCTCTTCTCATTGACAAACTGGGAATAGGATTTGCAGCTCGATGTTTAATTTGAATCGTATTTACTGTCAAAGCCTATGTGTACCTTCTACGCATCACTTATTTTTAATTAGTGGTACCATACACTTGATAATCTAATGATATGCTCAATTTCCTTCTATGGCATCTTTAAGGAATTGTAGTCTAAATTCAAATGTATCTAATTCCTTTTACCTGGCAGTCGTTTTCGTTTGGAGCTTTACCTGGTAAGGCTCTTTGAATAATGCCCTAATTCTTCAGAAGAATCTACATGGAACAAAAATATAAATGCCATATGTAAAGTGTTGGTCCCATGTTTCATGAGCTGAAAAAAAAAGATCCCCAGACATGTTCAATACGCATAGAAATATTATCACAAATATGGTGCACAAATTTGTTTACCTCACTTTAAGTGAGTATTTTTTCTTTGTCAAGATAATACATCCACCTGCCAGATGTGGCATATCAAGAAGCTGATTAAACAGCATGACTATTACACAGGTGCACCTTGTGCTGGGGACAGTAAAAGGACACTCAAATTTGCAGGTTTGTCACAATGCCACAGAAGTCTCAAGTTCGGAGGGCATGTGCAATTGACATGGTGATGGCAGGAATGTCCACCAGAGCTGTTGCCAGAGAATGTAATGTTCATGTCTACCATAAGCCGCCTCCAATGTAGTTTTAGAGAATTTAGTTGTATGTCCAACCAGCCTCACAACTGCAACCCACATGTATAGCATCGTGTGGGCTAGCGGTTTGCTGATAACGTTGTGAACAGAATGCCCCATGTTGGGGTTATGGTATGGGCAGGCATAAACTACGGACCATGAACACAATTGCCATTAAAACTTAGTTCTCAACTTATTTTCACCACCGACAACTTTCAATGTCAGAACATTGAGTATAACGACGTACGAGATGCATCTATCTCCTTAAGTCCTCTGGACTGTGTTCCTACAATGGACAGATACAGTACCAGGCAAAAAGTTTGGACACACCTACTCATTACAGGGTTTTTCTTTATTTTACTATTTTATACATTGTAGGGTAATAGTGAAGACAAAATATAAAAACACATACGGAATCCTGTAGTCACCAAAAAAAGTGTTTAACAAATCAAAACATATTTTATATTTGAGATTCTTCAAAGTAGCCACCCTTTGCCTTGATGACAGCTTTACATACTCTTGGCATTCTCTCAACCAGCCTCACCTGGAATGCTTTTCCAAACCATCTCAATTGGGTTGTGGTCGGGTGATTCCTCCAGGTCATCTGATGAATCACTCTCCTTATTGGTCAAATAGCCCTTACACAGCCTGGAGGTGGGTTGGGTCATTGTCCTGTTGAAAAATAAATGATTGTGGAACTAAGTGCAAACCAGATGGGATGGCGTATTGCTGCAGAATGCTGTGGTAGCCATTCTGGTTAAGTGTGCCTTGAATTTTGAACAAAACACTGACAGTGTCACCAGCAAAGCACACCCACACCACCCCGTCCATGCTTCACGGTGGGAACCACACATGCGGAGATCATCCGTTTACCTACTCTGCGATTCACAAAGGCACAGTGGTTGGAACCCAAAATCTAATTTGGACTCATCAGACCATAGGAAAGATTTCAATCAGTCTAATATCCATTGCTCGGGTTTCTTGGCCCAAGCAAGTCTATTCTTCTTTGCAGAAATCTGACCATGAAGGCCTGATTCTCACAGTCTCCTCTGAACAGTTGATGTTGAGATGTGTCTGATACTTGAACTCTGAAGTATTTATTTGAGCTGAAATTTCTAGGCTGGTAACTCTCATGAACCTTTCCTCTGCAGCAGGGGTAACTCTGGGTCTTCCTTTCCTGTGGCGGTCCTCATGAGTGCCCGTATCTTCATAGTGCTTGATGGTTTTTGCAACTGCACTTGAAGAAACTTTGAAAGTTCTTGAGATGTTATGGATTGTCTGTCCTTCATGTCTTCAAGTAATGATGGACAGTCATTTCGCCTTGCTTATTTGAGCTGTTCTAGCCATAATATGGACTTGGTATTTTACCAAATAGGGCTATCTTCTGTATACCACCCTTACCTTGTCATAACAAAACTGATTGGCTCAAACGCATCTAGGAAAGGAATTCCACAAATGAACTTTTAACTTTTAAGGCACACCTGTTAATTGAAATGCTTTCAAGGTGATTACCTCATGAAACTGGTTGAGAGAATGCCAAGAGTGTGCAAAGCAAAGGGTGGCTACTTTGAAGAATCTCAAATATAATATTTTTTGGTTACTACATGATTCCATGTGTTTTTTTTAAATAGTTTTGATGTCTTCACTATTATTCTACAATGTAGAAAATAGTAAAAATAAATAAAAACCCTTGAATAATTTGGTGTCCAAACTTTCGACTGGTAATGCAAATCAGGCTGTATGCCGAACAGTGATCTGTTGGAACACACATTTAATTGCTTGGAGCCTGGATTGCTCGTTAGAAGGTAGAGTAATGCCCCATTGAGCATTGGCAGGAATATTCTCTCTGCCCCATGAATTTATAGTTTGTGCATGAAATTGTATTTTATTGTGTGCAGCTCATTACTTAATAATGACAGCTACCAATACTAGCGTGGAAGGACATACAAATAACGGGATCCTAATGGAGGGCCTATATATAACACAGCTACTAAATAACGAGAGGGGCAGTTGTCCAAAAGTTAAGATTTGAATCTAGATTACGCCTTTTCCCACTGGGTACAGACGTCAATGTAACAATTTTATTGAAATGACGTGGAAACAAAGTTGATTCAACTCGTGTGTCCCCAACGGGTTGGTGCTATGGCTTTCGATTGGAATTATCTTGTTGATGAGAAAGCTGTAGAGGACTGCTGTAATGAAAAGCTTTTCATTAGAAAACACCAAATGAACACATTTCCGATTTATTGCAAACGCTGCAATAAGCCGTATTCTTTCATTTCTGAAGCTTTAACCATAGATGCTAAAAACAACAATATTCGAGACTGGCAATAATTAGTCGATTCAACCTGAAATGGTTATTCAACCCCAATGTTAATTGAGAGCTTCAGCATGGTTATAACATCTTGGATATCTTGCTGTCGCTGTGAAGTGAAGTCTCCTCAGCCACCATGTTTTAGTTTTCAAAACAAATGTTTACAGATTCTGATGACTTTCAGGGAAACACACGACTGGGAGTCTGTTTTCCCCGTGATCAACAACATGGTCACAGTGAAAAATGTCTGCTGGATTTGAGAGGGGATTCAATCAGGATCTGGACGAGTTAGGTATAAGTCTAAGGCAGGGGATGTTACCAGCTTCTCTCACACAGTGTTGTTGATGCTAGTAAAGAATAGAATGTCCCTGAATTCTGATGAATCCACTGACTAAGAATTTGAAATAAGTGACTTGACTCAGAGGGCATATTATCAAGAATCAACTTTTGGGAGCAATTATAGAGTTGGTATTGGAACCAAAATACAGCTTATCTGCCAAAGATAATGTCTATTCTGGTGATATCTATAAAGCCGCCTTGAGTTCTGTGGGTCCTTCAGAAGATGAGTGATTTTGTGAACGGTCGGGGTAAGGTTATTAAGTGCTTCTAAAAGTGTCTTTTGTCCATTGTCTCAAGAGGAAACTGTATTGTTGTTTGAAGGAATGAAGTCTGCTAACACACCTGACCCTGACCGGGTATCTAAGAACTTTGTCAAGGATTCGCCTGTTTTTCAGGGCATCATAGAAACCACTTCAAAGCATCATGTTTCAGTTTATATTTTGTGTAGAGGTGTATTCTGAGAAATACGTTCTATTAATTCTGCATTGCAAGACACCCTCTGGCTTTGGCATCTGCATGTCGTGCATCTGTCTGGTGTTGCTGCCTCAAACTGAATCATTTGCGCACGCTACAGATGGGTAATGCAGGCCCAGTGCGCTACTTTTGTAAGCCTTAGGGGTGCTGCAGCACCCTCAGCACATTGACTTCCCTAGGCCATTTTAATGTGCATGAATGAGTCAGCTAATCAGAGTTTTATGACAACCAAGACCCATTTCAATATTGAGTGTGGTGGGAAGTATGGTCTTGTCCAAGAATACATATGAATTCAATAAAATATGTGAATGCCTGTTAGACTCCACTTTTTATCTATCTGCAGTAATATGACTGGTTGCTCGCCTATTCTGAAGACAAAGCTTCATTTTCTGTGGTAGAATCTTTTTTTAAAATTAGCAGTTTAGTCAGGGCCTCAATTTACTGTTGAGTTATAATAGTAGAATACATAAGGTGTATGTTTGAAATTTGGTTGTGCATCAGCAGTATCACGTCCTGACCGTAGATTGCTTTGTATGTTTTCTATTTTTAGTTTGGTCAGGGTGTGATGTGGGTGGGTATTCTATGTTGTAGGTCTAGGTTTTCTGTTTCTATGGGTTTGGCCTGGTATGGCTCTCAATCAGAGGCAGCTGTCTATCGTTGTCGCTGATTGAGAGCCATACTTAGGTAGCCTGTTTTCCCATTTTGAGTTGTGGGTGATTATTTTCCGTTTCAATGTTTGCACCATACGGGACTGTTTCGGTTTTCATTTATTCTCTTGTTCTTTTGTTTTCTGTGTTCAGCTATACTTCATTAAAATATATTATGGACACTTACCACGCTGCGCATTGGTCTGATATTTCCTACTCCTCCTCAGAAGAGGAGGAAAATCGTTACAAGCAGGTTCTCTTGTTTTGTTAATCACTGACAGTCACTCAATTAGCCATGCCAGCCATTGGAGACTGGTGGGAGGAGCAATAGGAGGATGGACTCATTGTAATGGCTAGAATGGCCATTCTCCTATAGCTCCTCCCACAAGCCACCACGGATGTCAGCTAACGATTTTTAGATTGGTAAATTAGTCTAGACAGTTTTCATGTCCAAATACCAACCGGGCACGTGCCCAGGGCCCCTGACCTCCAGGGGATCCCCATTGATTTTTTTGCACTCACTCAGATATCATTAACATGGCATAAGTCATGTCAAAATGTGTAGAACTGTAGAAAACTTACTTTACAAGTGATAACGTGTCTCTGCCCCATGGCAAAATAAGTAGACTTACATTACTTTTTTTTTTATTGCCAAATTTTATCTCCGCCCCATGGCAGAATGTGGAAAAGTGCAGAAAGGTTGCTTTAAAACAAAATGTTCTCTGCTCCACTGGAGGTTGGTGGCAATACTGAATATGGTAGAATGCCATTTGAGGTGTCTACTGTAGGTATGTCTAAGTCAGAGCTCAGGTGTGAGAGAGAATAACTCCCTCCCACAGCTAGATCTCATTTCAAATACCACCAAGGTCAAACAGACCAGAGATTGACAGATAAAGTGTCTTGGTCAGGCTTGTGATGGTAATTTGTATTCACACTTCAAGGATGCCGCTTCCCACTGCTATGGTGTAGATGAGGCTTTGGAAAGGCAGTGTTACAAAGCCTATCACCTTTGCATTACAACTCGCTACAGATCATGAATATTGTAGAGCTGGGATGGGATCAGGCAGAACCCTGTCTTTGAATCATTAAGACAATACCTTTAAACAGGCAGAATGACAAAACCTTCAAATAGGCAGAATGGCAATAGGTCTGTCCATTAGCCGACTTGGACCGAGACACTCACAAGGGGCTTCATTACCTTCTGTAGACTATGTGATAAACCAGTCAAAAACATCCCATGTTTCATTTGAGAGGTCAGAATAATTGGCAGCTGTCACTATACCTGATGAACAAAATCATCAGAAAGTTGTGCATATGAAGTAGAAACACAAACTGAGTAGGAACACTTCCCTAATATTGAGTTGCGTTTCACAGGGATGCTGGCACATGTTGACTCTAATGCTTCCCACAGTTGTGTAAAGTTCATGATACACACGGGAAACTGTTGAGCATTTTTTTTTTAAAAGCAGCATTACCGTTCTTGACACACACAAACCGGTGCACCTGGCACCTACTACCATACCCCGTTCAAAGATATCTTTTGTCTTGACCATTCACCCTCTGAACGGCACACGTACACAAAATCCTTCTTTAACCTGTCTCCTCCCCTTCTACACTGATTGAAGTATGTCATAAGGTGAATGCATGTAAAATGTTGTAAGTCGCTCTGGATAAGAGCGTCTGCTAAATGACTTAAATGTAAATGTAAATGTAAGTACATTTAACAAGTCATTGCTTTCACTTGGATTCACCTGGTCATTCTGTCACGGAAAGAGCAGGTGTTCCTATTTTTTTGTACACCCAGCGTATACTTACACAGAATAACGACACGGAATTGTGCTCTCCTTTGAGAGGAACTTATTTTCAGTCGTGATGCAGAATGTTTTATTCATGCTATGGACTTCCAGAAAGTTCAAAACAATGTCAGGAAAGAAAAGATGCAGTTGGGATACATCTGCAGGCCATTGTTGAAACAGTGGGTACCTGAATATTGAGTCTCAGTACGCAGAACACAAGAAATCATGCTGTGGGTTGCTGCTCTTACCATACCTGAACCCTGACATCTCTTATTGCCACTTATGGTACTTATAAATTCGCTCAAGCAGTAACTTTAACTGAAAGCTTATTAATGCAAAGCAAACTGTCTTGTGTTGACAAAACTGAGCAGACACACAGGGCCAACATTATGACCTAATTTATGCCTCACACATTATGGAAAGTGAAACCATAATGAAACGAGGTGTACCCTAATGTAAACAATTAAAGCTGAAATTAAAATGTACACCTTCAAGGAAAAATGTCATAATATTTGACAAACTGTAGGCTAAAGTGACCTATAATTTCAACATTATGTACAGTTGCAGTCGGAAGTTTACATACACCTTAGCCAAATACATTTAAACTCAGTTTTTCACAATTCCTGACATTTAATCCCCATAGTAAGTGAGCCTCTTAGGTCATATACTAAATCAAGATAAGGGCAACCTCAGAGGGGACATAAAATAGTTACAGACACATTCCCATAGAGAAGACAAGCCTCCATTCTGTCCTCCTCCCCTTCTGATATTCTTCATAGCATCACATGGTTTAACAGATACATTGACATATGAAGACAAGCCTGACCTCTCCCTTCTCTGGGCCCCTAGTGACTAAGCCCTAGAGAAGAGAGAGGAAAATGCAACTGCCAACAGTATTATCCAAAAGAAAACATCCTTTGGCAAAGTGGGTGGGGTTATATCCTTCCTGTTTGGCCCTGTCCGGGGGTGTCCTCGGATGGGGCCGCAGTGTCTCCTGACCCCGCCTCAGCCTCCAGTATTTATGCTGCAGTAGTTTGTATCGGGGGGCTAGGGTCAGTTTGTTATATATGGAGTACTTCTCCTGTCCTATTCGGTGTCCTGTGTGAATCTAAGTGTGCGTTCTCTAATTCTCTCCTTCTTTCTTTCTCTCTCTCAGAGGACCTGAGCCCTAGGACCATGCCCCAGGACTACCTGACATGATGACTCCTTGCTGTCCCCAGTCCACCTGGCCATGCTGCTGCTCCAGTTTCAACTGACCTGAGCCCTAGGACCATGCCCCAGGACTACCTGACATGATGACTCCTTGCTGTCCCCAGTCTACCTGGCCATGCTGCTGCTCCAGTTTCAACTGTTCTGCCTTACTATTATTCGACCATGCTGGTCATTTATGAACATTTGAACATCTTGGCCATGTTCTGTTATAATTTCCACCCGGCACAGCCAGAAGAGGACTGGCCACCCCACATATGCTCTCTCTAATTCTCTCTTTCTTTCTCACTCTCGGAGGACCTGAGCCCTAGGACCGTGCCCCAGGACTACCTGACATGATGACTCCTTGCTGTCCCCAGTCCACCTGACTGTGCTGCTGCTCCAGTTTCAACCTGTTCTGCCTGATTATTATTCGACCATGCTGGTCATTTATGAACATTTGAACATCTTGGCCATGTTCTGTTATAATCTCCACCCGGCACAGCCAGAAGAGGACTGGCCACCCCACATAGCCTGGTTCCTCTCTAGGTTTCTTCCTAGGTTTTGGCCTTTCTAGGGAGTTTTTCCTAGCCACCGTGCTTCTACACCTGCATTGCTTGCTGTTTGGGGTTTTAGGCTGGGTTTCTGTACAGCACTTTGAGATATCAGCTGATGTACAAAGGGCTATATAAATACATTTGATTTGATTTGATCCTAATGACAAATATCTCACATAAGCATTATTATGTAAATAAAACATCTTATTTATCAATGTTACCGAACTAATTCTGATTCAGCCACGACACCACTTTATTTTAAGAATGTGAAATGTCAGAATAATCGTGAAGAGAATGATTTATTTCCTCTTTTATTTCTTCATTACATTCCGAGTGGGTCAGAAGTTTATATACACCCAATTAGTATTTGTTAGCATTGGCTTTAAATTGTTTCGGGTAGCCTTCCACAAGCTTCCCACAATAAGTTGGGTGAATTTTTGCCCATTCCTCCTGACAGAGCTGGTGTAACTGAGTCAGGTTTGTAGGCCTCTTTGCTTGCACACGCTTTTTCAGTTCTACCCACAAATATTCTATGAGATTGAGGTCAGGGCTTTGTGAAAGCCGCTCCAATACCTTGACTTTGTTGTCCTTAATTTTGGAAGTATGCTTAGGGTCATTGTCCATTTGGAAGACCCATTTGCAACCAAGCTTTAACTTCCTGACTGATATCTTGAGATTTTGCTTCAATATATCCACATAATTGTCCTCCCTCATGATGCCATCTATTTTGTGAAGTGCACCAGTCCCTCCTGCAGCAAAGCACCCCAAAAACATGATGCTGCCACCCTCGTACTTCACGATTGGGATGGTATTCTTCGGCTTGCAAACATCCCCCTTTTTCCTCCAAACATAACGATGGTCATAATGGCCAAACAGTTCTATTTTTGTTTCATCAGACCAGAGGACATTTCTCCAAAAAGTGTGATCTTTGTCTCCATGTGCAGTTGCAAACTGTAGTCTTGATTTTTATGGCGGTTTTGGAGCAGTGGCTTCTTCCTTGCTGAGCGGCCTTTCAGGTTATGACGATATAGGACTCGTTTTACTGTGGATATAGATACTTTTGTACCTGTTTCCCCCAGCATCTTCACAAGGTCCTTGTTCTGGGATTGATTTGCACTTTAGGCACAAAAGTACGTTCATCTCTAGGAGACAGAACGTGTCTCCTTCCTGAGCGGTATGACGGCTGCGTGGTCCCATTGTGTTTATACTTGTGTACTGTTGTTTGTACAGATGAACGTGGTACCTTCAGGCATTTGGAAATTGCTCCCAAGGATGAACCAGACTTGTGGAGGTCTACAATTCTTGGAGGTCTACAGTTCTTGGCTGATTTCTTTTGATTTTCCCATGATGTCAAGCAAACAGGAACTGAGTTTGAAGGTGGGCCTTGGAATACATCCACAGGTCCACCTCCAATTTAAATTATGTCATTTATCCTAGTGTCTGTAGTCTTCCGACATCAATTGTAGATATTGAAGTTCTGTTTTATAAAACAAAAGCTTTGAAGAACTGAACAATTCATTAGAAAATATGCAGTCGAGCATACAGACGTTTATACAATAAGGCTGATAAATAAGCCAACTCATCTCCCCGATAAATTGGCAACTTTCAAACCTCTATGGCCTTTGATGGTACTGTTTTGTGTGAAAATGTGTATGTGCAAAAAGTATCCAGTTTCCCCAAAGCCCTCTGATAAACTTCAAATATTTGTATCGCCGGCACATGGAATCCATCACACACAGTCCGTGCAGAATGGATGATTGGTGATAATATCATACATCAGTCTTTGATGACACCATATTGCAGAACGCAGCTCTCTTTGGAGATGGCTGGAGATCCCTAACATTCTTTAAACACCTCTATGTCAAATCCTGTTTTTGAATGCAATTAAAGCATTCATCACAGTGAGACCAAAACTTAAAGGTAAAGCAGGCAAAATGTCCTGGCATCATTTATTGTCTCATATAAACACATTGGCATATTCTTTATTCCTGACTAACACAGAAGGCTTGCATGGCCTTGAAAAATATATTGTGAAATATTTATTTATTTATTTCACCTTTATTTAACCAGGTAGGCTAGTTGAGAACAAGTTCTCATTTGCAACTGCGACCTGGCCAAGATAAAGCATGGCAGTGTGAACAGACAACACAGAGTTACACATGGAATAAACAATTAACAAGTCAATAACACAATAAAAAAAAAAAAAAAAAATGGGCAGTCTATATACAATGTGTGCAAAAGGCATGAGGAGGTAGGCGAATAATACAATTTTGCAGATTAACACTGGAGTGATAAGTGATCAGATGGTCATGTACAGGTAGAGATATTGGTGTGCAAAAGAGCAGAAAAATAAATAAATAAAAACAGTATAAAAACAGTATGGGAATGAGGTAGGTGAAAATGGGTGGGCTATTTTCCTATAGACTATGTACAGCTGCAGCGATCGGTTAGCTGCTCGGATAGCTGATGTTTGAAGTTGGTGAGGGAGATAAAAGTCTCCAACTTCAGCGATTTTTGCAATTCGTTCCAGTCACAGGCAGCAGAGTACTGGAACGAAAGGCGGCCAAATGATGTGTTGGCTTTAGGGATGATCAGTGAGATACACCTGCTGGAGCGCGTGCTACGGATGGGTGTTGCCATCGTGACCAGTGAACTGAGATAAGGCGGAGCTTTACCTAGCATGGACTTGTAGATGACCTGGAGCCAGTGGGTCTGGCGACGAATATGTAGTGAGGGCCAGCCGACTAGAGCATACAAGTCGCAGTGGTGGGTGGTATAAGGTGCTTTAGTGACAAAACGGATGGCACTGTGATAGACTGCATCCAGTTTGCTGAGTAGAGTGTTGGAAGCCATTTTGTAGATGACATCGCCGAAGTCGAGGATCGGTAGGATAGTCAGTTTTACTAGGGTAAGCTTGGCAGCGTGAGTGAAGGAGGCTTTGTTGCGGAATAGAAAGCCGACTCTTGATTTGATTTTCGATTGGAGATGTTTGATGTGGGTCTGGAAGGAGAGTTTGCAGTCTAGCCAGACACCTAGGTACTTATAGATGTCCACATATTCAAGGTCGGAACCATCCAGGGTGGTGATGCTAGTCGGGCATGCGGGTGCAGGCAGCGATCGGTTGAAAAGCATGCATTTGGTTTTACTCGCGTTTAAGAGCAGTTGGAGGCCACGGAAGGAGTGCTGTATGGCATTGAAGCTCGTTTGGAGGTTAGATAGCACAGTGTCCAATGACGGGCCGAAAGTATATAGAATGGTGTCATCTGCGTAGAGGTGGATCAGGGAATCGCCCGCAGCAAGAGCAACATCATTGATATATACAGAGAAAAGAGTCGGCCCGAGAATTGAACCCTGTGGCACCCCCATAGAGACTGCCAGAGGACCGGACAGCATGCCCTCCGATTTGACACACTGAACTCTATCTGCAAAGTAATTGGTGAACCAGGCAAGGCAGTCATCCGAAAAACCGAGGCTGTTGAGTCTGGCGATAAGAATATGGTGATTGACAGAGTCGAAAGCCTTGGCGAGGTCAATGAAGACGGCTGCACAGTACTGTCTTTTATCGATGGCGGTTATGATATCGTTTAGTACCTTGAGTGTGGCTGAGGTGCACCCGTGACCGGCTCGGAAACCAGATTGCACAGCGGAGAAGGTACGGTGGGATTCGAGATGGTCAGTGACCTGTTTGTTGACTTGGCTTTCGAAGACCTTAGATAGGCAGGGCAGGATGGATATAGGTCTGTAACAGTTTGGGTCCAGGGTGTCTCCCCCTTTGAAGAGGGGGATGACTGCGGCAGCTTTCCAATCCTTGGGGATCTCAGACGATATGAAAGAGAGGTTAAACAGGCTGGTAATAGGGGTTTCGACAATGGCGGCAGATAGTTTCAGAAATAGCGGGTCCAGATTGTCAAGCCCAGCTGATTTGTATGGGTCCAGGTTTTGCAGCTCTTTCAGAACATCTGCTATTTGGATTTGGGTAAAGGAGAACCTGGTGAGGCTTGGGTAAGGAGCTACGGGGGGGGCGGAGCTGTTGGCCGAGGTTGGAGTAGCCAGGCGGAAGGCATGGCCAGCCGTTGAGAAGTGCATATTGAAGTTTTCGATAATCATGGATTTATCGGTGGAGACCGTGTTTCCTAGCCTCAGTGCAGTGGGCAGCTGGGAGGAGGTGCTCTTGTTCTCCATGGACTTCACAGTGTCCCAGAACTTTTTGGAGTTGGAGCTACAGGATGCAAACTTCTGCCTGAAGAAGCTGGCCTTAGCTTTCCTGACTGACTGCGTGTATTGGTTCCTGACTTCCCTGAACAGTTGCATATCGCGGGGGCTATTTGATGCTATTGCAGTCTGCCACAGGATGTTTTTGTGCTGGTCGAGGGCAGTCAGGTCTGGAGTGAACCAAGGGCTGTATCTGTTCTTGGTTTTGCATTTTTTGAACGGAGCATGCTTATGCTTATATAAAACATGTATTTTTCACTTAATGAGTTGGCAATGTTTTCTTATCAGACAAAGAGGTCAAATCACCCAGTTAATGATATTTGATCAGTCCTAGTTAAGAGAATGCCAATAGTATGCAAAGCTGTCATTTTACTACAAAGGGGGGCAACTTTGAAGAATCTCAAATCTCAAATATATTTTGATTTGTTTAACACTTTTTTGGTTACTACATGATTCCATATGTGTTATTTCATAGTTTTGAAGTCTTCACCATTATTCTACAATGTAGAAAATATTTAAAAAATAAAGTTGAAACCTTGAATGAGTTTCCAAGCTTTTGACTGGTAGTGTATATTCTGGAATTTACAGAGGCTTACTTTTAGAATCGATTCCATAAAAATAACAAAAACATATGGGTCCATTAACTTAGAAAGTAAAGATATGTTGCACCAGCTGTCTCAATAGTTTCATCCCACTTAAGGTAATTTCTTAGATGTTGGGCTGACAAGGTTGCAGTATCTAGATGTTGGACTGATGCAAGGTTACAATATCTAGTCCTGCTTGAGCTGCGCCAAAATCAGCTTTGGTGTCAGTGGTGGGATTGTGCGACCATGGTTAATAGAAGTGTTTTATCTGGCTGACCAGGAGGGAGATTATTATGAAAGATGGTTGCTTGTAGTTGTTAATGATGGTGTAATCAGTTAGACCTGGCCCATATTATCTGCATGAACAAAGGCATCCCTGCAAACAAAAATGTCATTAGGGATGGCCCCGGAACATCACAAAATGGTCATGTGGAGGTTTTTGTCTAGTTTCGGGGACATCTCCAAGGACATGTAGGATGTTCTCATGGCCAACCCTGGATGTTTTTGTCTAGTACCCGGTTTGTTACGTGGACTTACAAGGACATTTATTGCTCTTAGGTCGCTTGACATGGTCCTCTGGAGGTTTTTGTCTAGTTCCCAATTTGTTCCAGGGAAGGCACCTGATGGTTAAAAAAAAGTTTACCCAGGGCATGTGCACCCTCATTTCATTACACCTCACCCCTTGTTACTGTAGCCAAGCCCTTTAAGGCTCTGACTGGTAAATCACTGATCCATTCACAGCTTTTTTTCTATTGGAATAATATGTTCCCAAGCAAGAAAACCAGCGACCCCTGTGGCGGACCGGGCGCGGTGCGCGCTAACCAAGATTGCCAGGTGCACGGTGTTTCCTCAGACACATTGATGCGGCTGGCTTCCGGGTTGGATGCGCGCTGTGTTAAGAAGCAGTGCGGCTTGGTTGGGTTGTGTATCGGAGGACGCATGACTTTCAACCTTCGTCTCTCCTGAGCCCGTACGGGAGTTGTAGCGACGAGACAAGATAGTAGCTACTAAAAAACAATTAGATACCACAAAATTGGGGAGAAAAAGGGGTAAAATTACAACTTTAAAAAATTAAACACTCATGGACAATGACAAAAAAAAACAGGTGGGGTTCTAGGCGGGGTTCTGAAAGTCACTCATGGGGATAACTAACAACAACTGAAGACACTGACTATTAGCACCCACTCAATTTACCCAAGAGACAAACCAAATTAAAACCCAGACAAATAATTGGACCGGAAGCAAAATAAGAACCGATAAAGGATCAGATAAAGGGATGTTTTCTCAAAAAAATCAAATCAGGCCAAAGAGCTCTTACACTCTCCACATCTCTCAAGCCAGCTGGAGCACTGGGCCAGCCGCTCTTAAATATCACTTGTGCCAGCACAGGTGAAATGCCTTCTGACTAACGAGATGACAAGCCAACACAAGTGTAACACATACAGACTAACGAGGTAACACCAATCATGTGAGCCCAATGTGTTAATGACCAACCTCGAAATACACAGTACCAGTCAAAAGCTTGGACACACCTAATCATTCAAGGGTTTTCCTTTATTCTTACTATTTTCTACATTGTATAATAATATTGAAGACATCAAAACTATGAAACAGCACATATGGAATCATGTAGTAACCATAAACGTGTTAAACAAATCAAAATATATTTTATATTTGGACATCCAAAACTGTAATATCTTATGCTTCATGGAGACGTGGCTGAACAACGACACTATCAACTGGTTGGTTATACACTGCACCGGCAGGATAGAACAGTGGCGTCTGTTAAGACAAGGGGTGGCGGACTATGTATTTTTGTAAATAACAGCTTGTCCACAATATCTAAGGATTTCTCGAGCCGTTGCTCGCCTGAGGTAGAGTATCTCATGATAAACTGTAGACCACACTATCTACCTAGACAGTTTTCAAATTTATTTTTCGTAGCTGTTTATATACCACAACCGTCAAAGGCTGGCACTAAGACAGCATTGAATGAGCTGTATTCTGCCATAAGCAAACAAGAAAACGCTCACCTAGTAACCGGAGACTTTAATGCAGGGAGACTTAAATCCGTTTTACCACATTTCTATCAGCATGTTAAATGTGCAACCAGTGGGAAAAAACTCTGGACCACCTTTACTCCACATACAGAGATGCATACAAAGCTCTCTATCCCTTAATTTTAAAAATTCAAGCAGGAAGCACCAGTGACTAGGTCAATAAACAAAGTGGTCAGATGAAGCAGATGCTAAGCTACAGGACTGTTTTGCTAGCACAGACCGGAATATGTTCTGAGATTCCTCCGATGGCATTGAGGAGTACACCACATTAGTCATTGGCTTCATCAATAAGTGCATCGATGACGTAGTCCTCACAGTGACCATACATACATACACCAACCAGAAGCCATGGATTACAGGCAATATCCGCACTGAGCTAAAGGCTAGAGCTGCCGCTTTCAAGGAGCGGGACTCTAACCTGGAAGCTTAAAAGAAATCACACTATGCCCTCCGACGAACTATCAAACAGGCAAAGTGTCAATACAGGACTAAGATCGAATCGTACTAAACCGGCTCTGACGCTCATCAGATATGGCAGGGCTTGCAAACCACTAGAGACTACAAAGGGAAGTAGAGCCGAGAGCTGCCCAGTGACACGAGCCTACCAGACGAGCTAAACTACTTCTATGCTCTCGTTGAGGCAAAAAACACTGAAACATGTATGAGAGCACCAGCTGTTCTGGAAGACTGTGTGATCACACTCTCCGCAGTCGATGTGAGTAAGACCTTTAAACAAGTCAACATTCACAAGGCCACAGGGCCAGACGGATTACCAGGATGCGTACTACAAGCATGCGCTGACCAACTGGCAAGTTCACTGACATTTTCAACCTCTCCCTATCCGAGTCTGTAATACCAACATGTTTTAAGCAGACCACCGTAGTGGCTGTGCCCAAGAACACTAAGGTAACCTTCCTCAATGACTACCGACCCGTAGCACTCACGACTGTAGCCATGAAGTGCTTCGAAAGGCTGGTCATGGCTCACATCAACACTATATTATCCAAGAAACTAGACACACTACAATTTACATACCGCCCCAACAGATCCACAGATGATACAATCTCTATTGCACTCCACAGTGCCCTTTCCCACCTGGACAAAAGGAACACCTATGTGAGAATGCTATTCATTGACTACAGCTCAGCGTTCAACACCATAGTGCCCTCAAAGCTCATCAATAAGCTAAGGACCCTGGGACTAAACACCTCCCTCTGCAACTGGATCCTGGACGTTCTGACGGGGCTCCCCCAAGTGGTAAGGGTAGGTAACAACACATTCGCAGCGCTGATCCTCAACACAGGGGCCCCTCAGGTGTGGGTGCTCAGTCCCCTCCTGTACTCCCTGTTCAGTCATGACTGCACGGCCAGGCACGACTTCAACACCATCATTAAGATTGCCGATGACACAACACTGATCACCGACAACGATGAGACAGCCTATAGGGAGGAGGTCAGAGACCTGGCCGTGTGGTGCCAGGACAACAACCTCAACGTGATCAAGACAAAGGAGATGATTGTGGACTACAGGAAAAAGAGGACTGGGCACGCCCCCATTCTCATCGACAGGGCTGCAGTGGAGCAGGTTGAGAGCTTCAAGTTCCTTGATGTCCACATCACCAACAAACTAACATGGTCCAAGCACACCAAGACAGTCGTGAAGAGGGCACGACAACACCTATTCCCCCTCAGGAGACTGAAATAATTTGGCATGGGTCCTCAGATCCTCAAAAGGTTCTACAGCTGCACCATCGAGAGCATCCTGAATGGTTGCATCACTGCCTGGTATGGAAATTATTTGGCCTCCAACCGCAAGGCATTACAGAGGGTGATACGAACAGCCCAGTACATCACTGGGGCCAAGCTTCCTGCCATCCAGGACCTCTATACCAGTCGTTGTCAGAGGAAGGCCCAAAAAAGTGTCAGACTCTAGCCACCTTAGTCATAGACTGTTCTCACTGCTGCCGCACGGCAAGGGGTACCGGAGCACCAAGTCTAGTTCCAAGAGGCTTCTAAACAGCTTCTACCCTCAAGCCATAAGACTCCTGAACACCTAATCAAATGACTAATTTTTGTATTTCCCCCCTCTTTTATACCACTGCTACTCTCTGTTGTTATCATCTATGCATAGTCACTTTAATAACTCGACCCACATGTACATATTACCTCAACTAACCGGTGCCCCTGCACATTGACTCTATACCGGTACCCCCCTGTATATAGTCTCGGTATTGTTATTTTACTGCTGCTCTTACATGACTTGTTACTTTTATTTCTTATTCTTATCCATATTTTTTTTAAACTGCATTGTTGGTTAGGGGCTCGTAAGCATTTCACTGCAAAACTGTAAGGTCTACACTTGTTGTATTCGGCACATGTGACTAATACAATTGGATTTGATTCATGGTCCTGAGGTCACGTTTTAATGTTCCTAGAACTTCCTCAGAACGTCAGTGGGATAACGTCTCGCCAAAACCCTTAAAGGGACCTACTTGGAACATCGCCTAATGTCCGTAGACGTCCCATTTTTTGACAGACCAGATCAGATCTTGACAATTACCCAAATGTGGAGCCATCAGGAACCAAAATCAATAGCCATCAATCAACTCCATTACCTTTGCCATTCAAAATGCGGCGGACTCCAATTAAGGACTCCCAGCCTTTCCTTCCATTGCTAATCAATAAACGTTAACAAAGGAAGGGGCCTGTTTTCTCACTGAGCTGAGGCTTTCTGGTTAAACGAGATAGCCACACACGGTACACATGTCTCTCAAGGCAGTGGACATTGCATGCAGCGCTTCCTTTCAGTAAAGAAGAATCACAAAGATTGAAATGGAAATTTGACCAATACAATAACAGCTATGATGGCCCTATAAGCCACTGCTTCAACATTCTCTTTTATACTAATTAAGCAACAGGAAATTATTACAGACAGTTTATGGATAACCTACCCGCTATCCCATTCAATGCCCCTTTGGATGTAGCAAAGCCATACAGTGTACACAGAGGCTATGCTATAACGATATTATGGGTCTGTGATGGATTAGGCATTTGTCACATTTTTTTGTATTGTAATGGAACTTAAATCAGAATACATAGGAGCAACAACCAATATGAACTCCAACATCCCCCTGCCTCTCAATGACATCCCCAACTCCCCGTCTTGGTCATGGAATATATATAGCCTTTATTACGATGCCAGCATAATCTCCTGATGTGATACGGTTAAATAGGTAAGCAAATACAGCGCACACCTCGCTGCAGGGGCATCAGTCCCTCTGCGACGCCCCTGACTGGGACACAAGGTTCTGTGATTAGTTACGCTTCTGAATGGAAGATGAAGAAAGTCACAGTGAGTCATGACTTTGTGAGCTGTAGACCCTGAATGGAGCATTTAATCCTTGTGGTTACTGCTCAAACCTAATATGAAAATGGTGTCTGTGCACTTGCAAATGCGCTGTCAGAGATTGTTATCACAAAACTAAGGAATATTACACCTCTAAAGGATGCAGAATGTCATGGGAACCCCATTCTAGTGTACTTTGTTAATGACTATAAACTGCGATTCAAATGATCTAGCAGGTTATCATAACATAGTGTGTTAATGAGGCGCTAGTGGAATGAAGAGTGATTGAGTGAGTAATCAAACTCAGAAAGTGGTGTGGTTATCCCAGGGCAATGGGCAGAGGAATTGTTTTGAAGTCAAAGATCACAGTGGTCTGGAACCGGGAGCTGAAAAGTTGAAAGATAAAGCCTCACTCCATTTGGAGTCTGACATAATGTAGACTCTGGAGGCATCCCTCCCCAGGTGCCAGTGAACAAAGAGAAGGGCTTACTCTTGATAAGAGGATTGCCAGGGTCTGGTGCACACAGCAGGTTGTGTCACCCAGACAGGGATCAATACACAGGCTTGAAAACAAGTTCGCAAGCCTTTAAATCCTGGACCACAAACCTCTAGTCGCCACAGACCTCACATCACACATGCCCTATACTGTGGCCTGTTATGCCAAATACTGTCCGCTTGCCCAATAGTGTCCCCCTCTCGATTAGCTTTTATCGTCTGTTGTTATTTCAATGGTGCAATGAGCTAATGCGTAGAATTTTGAGAACTTTACAGCCAACTTGACATTCTTTCATCCCAGCTAGCTAGATAAACAAACCTGCGCTCGCAACAATTTCAATTGAATTTATCCCATTTTCCTCTGTCTGTTGACGGCACGCGCCTCTCTAAATCATAGCAATCAGGACATAGCAACCAGCATAGCAATGAACAATATCAATTTTGTTACTATCAAAGGCCCTAGCAACGGATGCTAATCCAATCCCGTTGTGATGCAGAGGTGGACACCATTTGAGTTACAGTACTCGGATAGGGACTGTTCTGAGCACTTATGACTTCAGCTTGATTCAGGTGTGAGGAGATGAGCCGGGGCCATCGTCCATAACCAAGGCCCCCCAGTCTGTTACTATACACTCTGATGCATAACAATGAGTCACTTATTTCCCACAGCTGTCTTGACTGAAGGAGCTGCTGATATCTTTAGCTATACCACTGAAGTATAAGAGAACATGATGTGCACTCGTCTCTTTTGTTGGACAAAGTGTAGGACGTTCATCCAAACCAATACAGTAACAGTGTAATGCAATTAAAACATTTTTTAAATTCAAATGAACCCTCCCTCCCTCAAAGACGGCCTACACCGGAAAAAACACAGGCCAATTGTGCACCCCAATCACAGCCGGTTGTGATACAGATGGGATTTGAACCAGGGTGTCTCTAGGGACACCTCAAGCACTGAGACGCAGTGCCTTAAACTGCTGCGCCAATTGGGAGCCCATATTGACATCTCATCTGGTAGTTTTTCTTGTCAAATTAAACAAATGTGAATTCTACACTCTTAGAAAAAAAGGTGTTATTTAGAACCGAAAAGGGTTATTTGGCTGTCCCCATAGGAGAACCCTTTGAAAAAAACCTTTTGGTTCCAAATAGAACCTTTTTGGGTTCCGTGTAATACCCTTTCCACAGAGGGTTCTACATGGAACCCTAAAGAGTTCTAACCAGAACCGAAAAGGGTTCTCCCATGGGGACATCCCCAGAACCCATTTGGAACCCTTTTCTAAGAGTGTAGAATTGATATTTTACTAGCTATCAACTAACATATTCCTTTTAAGTAATTATTCCAGCATTGGTTTTGTTACTTACAATCTGACTAAACTGCCTAGCATCTCCCTAACTCTCTTCACCCTAGCTTCCGTCTCTGCCCTATCTCTGTCGACTCTCTTTTGCTCCCTCCCTCCTTCTCTGTGACCAGGCATCACAGTGTACCGGTAGTGAATCAGAATTGATTTAATTGTTTGTTTTTAGCCTTTGTCACTTTAAATATGTCTGAACAGAAGGGCACTTGTTGAGATAAGATAAAGATTATAAAGTTAGTGACGATGTGAAAAGATGGCACTCAAAGTGGTAAAGCTTCGTTAGAGTGTTGGGTCTTTCCTCGTTATATCCCTGCAGGGACATGGAAGTGATGTCGTAATGTCTCAGATTTCTCTAAGTGACATTTTGAGACTGGTTAGCCACAGGCTAATGCTATCAACAACAATCAGTTCACAGTCTGATACCTAAGCAGGACCAAAGCATAGCACTTATTGGATCACAAAGTAACAGGAGTGACATTAAAAAACACTACACTACACTGTCAAGATAACACGTTTTCCCCAATAGGGTTGATGCTGACTTCATATATCCAGTGTGTGCGCGTGTGTGTGTGTGGGCGGGCACTCGTTGACATGTGCTGTGTGTGTCTCCATGCTCACACACATATACAGACACACTTTTTTCTTCTTTAACCAACTCTCTGCCTCAGGGTAGGTGGATTTACTAAACCATAAATAATTGCAGGCGCCTCAGCTCGGTACTTTCACAAGTAATGTCTCTGCTGGGTAAATACATTCACTGTGACAACTTTGACATCAACTTGGCACTTCATGTTTTGTCTATATTTTCTTATTCTGATGAGATGAGCTCATACTGAGAGTTACACAATAAGGTTCATTGTCCCCTTTTTCTGATTCTATGCTCTGTTCAATTCAGCCCTTCATCAGCCATGCTTTTTTTATGCTGGTGTCCTACAAAACAAGAAAAATGATCATTTAATCAAATTAATATCAAATGAAGAGATGAATGTTTTCAACTACAGTTACCATTGCCAGAGGAAATTAGATGTAATAGACGACAGTGTCACCCTTCAGCATTATTTTTCATGACATAATATTGCGTTTGAAAATATCTGCCATTGAAAATAAAATTCACAAATAATGGATTTCATTCATAAATTGAGAAAAATTCAGCAGAATTAACTTTAAAGTTTAAATCAGGTTACGATTATTCTCTGTCTCTTTGAAGCATTGGAATACTGTTCTCTGCAATGTTAATAGGGCAACAGTAGTGGCCATTGTGTTCCACTGGGGCCGCTAATATTGAACTTTTGTTCACCATCCTTCAGTTATTTTATATTAATTGAATATGACTTGACTAAACATGACTTGAATAATAAGTACTGCCGTGTCACAGGTTACTTATGTTCTGTATAGGTAAAGAAGGAGGAAAGACAAGTGAAATCTCATACACCAAAAACTGTTTCTCTGGACAAAATAGAATAGACATGGTTATGCAATGTAATACAAAGTAAGTACTTTATAACAATGAGCTACTCAATCTTTGCTTTGAATTATAAAGCTTTTTATGTAAGTGTGACTGACTCTGACGTATCCCCTACTTATCCACTAAGAATTATTTCCAGCAATAATAGCGGAACTGTCACAAGTCTGTAATCTCTATTCAGTGATGATAATGGCTGTCTTCTCTATCCATAATAATTAAGTTCACACAACATGTAATTTAGGTGTTGTTGAATACAACTGCAATCACTGTACACAGCTGGAAATACATTCCCTATAGGCGCTGCCCCTGCAAACAATAATGAGTCGTGGGACGTCCCTGAAATGTTATGAAAATGATCGCCTTAAGTCATCAGAACGTTGTCACGGTCCCTGGAGGTTTTGTCTAGTTCCTGGATGGTCCTGGGGACGTCCCCAATGTCATTTTTAGGGCGTTCTTGGGATGTTGTGCCATGGTCCTCTGGAGGTTTTGTCTAGTTCCCAGTTGGTCCTGGGGATGTCACCTGATGATCGAAAATAAATGATTTCCCCTCCAAAAACGTTTTACCCAGGGCAATGGCACCCTAGTTATATTACACATCACCCCTTCTTACTGTTGCCAATCCCATCAAGGTCCTGATTGGGGATCATCATAGACCGACCCTGATGGATGGATGTCCTCTCTATCAGGTCACCAAGGAGAACAGACATGTTATATCAGCTGATCCAGTTGTTTGTCTTTTGGCAAGAGCGTCTGGTCAGCGGGGTGGTGGCACCGGGATCCTCATCTCTCCCAAGTGGTCATTCTCTCTTTCTCCCCTTACCCATCTGTCTATCGCCTCCTTTGAATTCCATGCTGTCACAGTTACTAGCCCTTTCAAGCTTAACATCCTTATCATTTATCGCCCTCCAGGTTCCCTCGGAGAGTTCATCAATGAGCTTGATGCCTTGATAAGCTCCTTTCCTGAGGACGGCTCACCTCTCACAGTTCTGGGCGACTTTAACCTCCCCACGTCTACCTTTGACTCTTTCCTCTCTGCCTCCTTCTTTCCACTCCTCTCCTCTTTTGACCTCACCCTCTCACCTTCCCCCTACTCACAAGGCAGGCAATACGCTCGACCTCATCTTTACTAGATGCTGTTCTTCCACTAACCTCATTGCAACTCCCCTCCAAGTCTCCGACCACTGCCTTGTATCCTTTTCCCTCTCGCTCTCATCCAACACCTCCCACACTGCCCCTACTCGGATGGTATCGCGCCGTCCCAACCTTCGCTCTCTCTCCCCCGCTACTCTCTCCTCTTCCATCCTATCATCTCTTCCCTCCGCTCAAACCTTCTCCCACCTATCTCCTGATTCTGCCTCCTCAACCCTCCTCTCCTCCCTCTCTGCATCCCTTGACTCTCTATGTCCCCTATCCTCCAGGCCGGCTCGGTCCTCCCCTCCCGCTCCGTGGCTCGATGACTCATTGCGAGCTCACAGAACAGGGCTCCGGGCAGCCGAGCGGAAATGGAGGAAAACTCGCCTCCCTGCGGACCTGGCATCCTTTCACTCCCTCTTCTCTACATTTTCCTCCTCTGTCTCTGCTGCTAAAGCCACTTTCTACCACGCTAAATTCCAAGCATCTGCCTCTAACCCTAGGAAGCTCTTTGCCACCTTCTCCTCCCTCCTGAATCCTCCGCCCCCTCCCCCCTCCTCCCTCTCTGCAGATGACTTCGTCAACCATTTTGAAAAGAAGGTCGACGACATCCGATCCTCGTTTGCTAAGTCAAACGACACCGCTGGTTCTGCTCACACTGCCCTACCCTGTGCTCTGACCTCTTTCTCCCCTCTCTCTCCAGATG
Organism: Oncorhynchus gorbuscha; assembly: GCF_021184085.1. Lineage (NCBI taxonomy): Eukaryota > Metazoa > Chordata > Actinopteri > Salmoniformes > Salmonidae > Oncorhynchus > Oncorhynchus gorbuscha. The sequence goes on from NC_060186.1 coordinate 53,188,088, forward strand.
AAATCTCGCGTCTTGTGACGGCCGGCCGCCCAACAACCTGCCCGCTTGACCCTATCCCCTCCTCTCTTCTCCAGACCATTTCCGGAGACCTTCTCCCTTACCTCACCTCGCTCATCAACTCATCCCTGACCGCTGGCTACGTCCCTTCCGTCTTCAAGAGAGCGAGAGTTGCACCCCTTCTGAAAAAACCTACACTCGATCCCTCCGATGTCAACAATTACAGACCAGTATCCCTTCTTTCTTTTCTCTCCAAAACTCTTGAACGTGCCGTCCTTGGCCAGCTCTCCCGCTATCTCTCTCTGAATGACCTTCTTGATCCAAATCAGTCAGGTTTCAAGACTAGTCATTCAACTGAGACTGCTCTCCTCTGTATCACGGGGCGCTCCGCACTGCTAAAGCTAACTCTCTCTCCTCTGCTCTCATCCTTCTAGATCTATCGGCTGCCTTCGATACTGTGAACCATCAGATCCTCCTCTCCACCCTCTCCGAGTTGGGCATCTCCGGCGCGGCCCACGCTTGGATTGCGTCCTACCTGACAGGTCGCTCCTACCAGGTGGCGTGGCGAGAATCTGTCTCCTCACCACGCGCTCTCACCACTGGTGTCCCCCAGGGCTCTGTTCTTGGCCCTCTCCTATTCTCGCTATACACCAAGTCACTTGGCTCTGTCATAACCTCACATGGTCTCTCTTATCATTGCTATGCAGACGACACACAATTAATCTTCTCCTTTCCCCCTTCTGATGACCAGGTGGCGAATCGCATCTCTGCATGTCTGGCAGACATATCAGTGTGGATGACGGATCACCACCTCAAGCTGAACCTCGGCAAGACGGAGCTGCTCTTCCTCCCGGGAAGGACTGCCCGTTCCATGATCTCGCCATCACGGTTGACAACTCCATTGTGTCCTCCTCCCAGAGCGCCAAGAACCTTGGCGTGATCCTGGACAACACCCTGTCGTTCTCAACCAACATCAAGGCGGTGGCCCGTTCCTGTAGGTTCATGCTCTACAACATCCGCAGAGTACGACCCTGCCTCACACAGGAAGCGGCGCAGGTCCTAATCCAGGCACTTGTCATCTCCCGTCTGGATTACTGCAACTCGCTGTTGGCTGGGCTCCCTGCCTGTGCCATTAAACCCCTTCAACTCATCCAGAACGCCGCAGCCCGTCTGGTGTTCAACCTTCCCAAGTTCTCTCACGTCACCCCGCTCCTCCGTTCTCTCCACTGGCTTCCAGTTGAAGCTCGCATCCGCTACAAGACCATGGTGCTTGCCTACGGAGCTGTGAGGGGAACGGCACCTCAGTACCTCCAGGCTCTGATCAGGCCCTACACCCAAACAAGGGCACTGCGTTCATCCACCTCTGGCCTGCTCGCCTCCCTACCACTGAGGAAGTACAGCTCCCGCTCAGCCCAGTCAAAACTGTTCGCTGCCCTGGCCCCCCAATGGTGGAACAAACTCCCTCACGACGCCAGGACAGCGGAGTCAATCACCAACTTCCGGAGACACCTGAAACCCCACCTCTTTAAGGAATACCTAGGATAGGATAAGTAATCCCTCTCACCCCACCCCCCCTAAGTTTTAGATGCACTATTGTTAAGTGACTGTCCCACTGGATGTCATAAGGTGAATGCACCAAGTTGTAAGTCGCTCTGGATAAGAGCGTCTGCTAAATGACTTAAATGTAAAATGTAAATGTAAATGGCAATGCTAGGAACACCCCCACACAGTGCTTTTTACATACAGTGTTTACAAATTACATATTTGAGACACTTTGACATACATGATTGCATATGTTTATTCATACAGTAATTATTATTTAACATGTCCTCACCTGGGATTTGAACTCACAACATCTGGTTCACAGCATTCCAATATTCCTGCTAATCCATCTGTCTGTATCAACGAATGATTTGCCTTGAAGGCCTGTTCCTACACTTTGCACTTCAAAGTACAGCCCCCAATATAGTATGGCATTGGTTGAAACTCAATGTTAAATTCACTGTTAAATTCAAATCTGTCATGCAGGTGAAAGAGGACCCAAAAGCGACTTAACAGAAACAGAGTTTATTTAAGTCCAAACAGGAATAACAGAAATCCTCTAGTCAGGGAATAACCAGACTGAGGTCGCTTCGGGTAGGCGCAGGCCGTAGTTGACAGAGACACCTGCTCACACGCAGCATCTGATGAAGGCAAAAAACACGACAGGACAGGGCGATACACAATCACAGCAAAAACACGACAGGACAGGGCGAAACGCAATCACAGCATGGTGAATACTAAACAAGGAACCGACGGGACAGGAACGGAACACAAAGGAATAAATAGGGACTCTAATCAGGGGAAAGGATCGGGAACAGGTGTGGGAAGACTAAATGATGATTAGGGGAATAGGAACAGCTGGGAGCAGGAACGGAACGATAGAGAGAAGAGAGAGCGAGAGAGTGAGAGAGGGAGGGGGAGAGAGGGATAGAAGGAGGAAAGAACCAAATAAGACCAGCAGAGGGAAACGAATAGAATGGGGAGCACAGGGACAAGACATGATAATAAATGACAAACATGTCCCGAGACGGAACCCAACTCCTCTCCTCAGGACCGTAACCCTCCCAATCCACTAAGTATTGGTGACCCCGTCCAGAACGCATGTCCATGATCTTATGTACCTTGTAAATAGGTGCGCTCTCGACAAGGACGGGAGGGGGAGGGAAGACGAACGGGGGTGCGAAGAAAGGGCTTAACACAGGAGACATGGAAGACAGGATGGTCTGTACAGCGACAGGATTGACGACCTGGGAGTCGGAACGGACCAATGAACCGCGGAGTCAACTTACGAGAAGCTGTCGTAGAGGAAGGTTGCGAGTGGAAAGCCACACTCTCTGGCCGCAACAATACCTTGGACTCTTAACATTGGCGGCTCTCACAGTCTTCCCGCAGACAAAGGCAGACCGGTAATGAAGTCTAAGGCGATTGAGACCATGGTCGAGAAGGAATGGGGAGCGGTCTGAGACGACCGGCAGGAGGAGAGTTACCCGTAGTCTGCGCGCAGTCCGAACAAGCAGCCACGGCCGCGTGTCACGCTCCCTGAGTCGGCCACCAAAAAGCGCTAGCGAATAGACGCAAGAGTGCCTCGAACACCGGGATGACCAGCTAACTTGGCAGAGTGAGCCCACTGAAGAACAGCCAGACAGTGGAAACAGGAACGAAAAGGAGGTTACTGCAGTGTGCGTGAGTGCTTGCTTAACCTGTCTTTCAATTCCCCAGACTGTTAACCCGACAACACGCCCATAAGGAAGAATCCCCTCGGGATCAGTAGAAGCCACAGAAGAACTAAACAGACGGGATAAGGCATCAGGCTTGGTGTTCTTGCTAACGGTAAGAAATCACAAACTCGAAACGAGCGAAAAACAACGCCCAACGAGCTTGACGGGCATTAAGTCGTTTCGGATGTACTCAAGGTTCTTATGGTCTGTCCAAACGACAAAAGGCGGTCGCCCCCTCCAACCACTGTCGCCAACGCCTAGGGCTAGCGGATGGCGAGCAGACGGTTACCCACATCATAGTTGCGCTCAGATGGCGACAGGCGATGAGAAAAATAAGCGCAAGGATGAAATCGTCAGACTGGAAGCGCTGGGATAGAATGGCTCACGCCTACCTCTGAAGCGTCAACCTCGACAAGTGTCTACGTCAGGAGTAACGAGGATAGGAGCGGACGTAAAACGTTCTTTTAGAAGATCAAAAGCTCCCTGGGCGGAACCGGACCACTTAAAACACGTCTTGACAGAAGTAAGAGCTTGAGAGGGCAGCAACTTGACCGAAATTACTGAATGAAACGCCGATAGAAATTAGCGAAACCTAAAAGCGCTGCAACTCGACACGTGACCTTGGAACGGGCCAATCATGACAGCTTGGACCTTAGCGGAATCCATCTGAATGCCTTCAGCGGAAATAACGGAACCGAGAAAAGTAACGGAGGAGACATGAAAAGAGCACTTCTCAGCCTTTGCGTAGAGACAATTCTCTAAAAGGCGCTGTAGAACACGTCGAACGTGCTGAACATGAATCTCCGGAGAAAAAATCAGGATATCGTCAAGATAGACAAAAACAAAGATGTTCAGCATGTCTCTCAGAACATCATTAACTAATGCCTGAAAAACAGCTGGCGCATTGGCGAGACCGAACGGCAGAAACTCAAAATGCCCTAACGGGTGTTAAAACTCGTCCCCTCTCTGATGCGCACGAGATGGTAAGCGTTACGAAGGTCTTAGTAAAGCACCTGGCTCCCTGCAGAATCTCGAAGGCTGATGACATAAGGGGGAAGCGGATAACGATTCTTAACCGTTATGTCATTCAGCCCTCGATAATCACGCAGGGGCGCAGAGTACCGTCCTTCTTCAGAAGGCACTATGGTACCGGCGTCAAGAGACACAGACAAATAATCCTCGAGAGCCTTACGTTCGGGAGCCGACAGAGAGTATAGTCTACCTCGAGGAGGAGTGGTCCCCGGAAGGAGATCAATACTACAATCAACCGGTGAGGAGGAAGGGAGTTGCACCGACAACCGTGCGCAGATCATGATATTCCTCCGGCACTCCTGTCAAATCGCCAGGTTCCTCCTGAGAAGTAGGGACAGAACGGGAGGGATGGCAGACATTAAACACTTCACATGACAAGCGTTCCAGGATAGGATAGAATTACTAGACCAATTAATAGAAGGATTATGACATACTAGCCAGGGATGACCCAAAACAACAGGTGTAAACGGTGAACGGAAAATCAAAAAAGAAATAGTCTCACTGTGGTTACCAGATACTGTGAGAGTTAAAGGTAGTGTCTCAAATTTGATACTGGGAAGATGACTACCATCTAAGGCAAACATGGGCGTAGACTTGTCTAACGGTCTGAAAGGAATGTTATGTTTCCGAACCCATGCCGTCCATGAAACAACCCTCAGCCCCAGAGTCAATCAAGGCACTGCATGTAGCACCGAACCGGTCCAAGATGGACCGACATAGTAGTACAAGATCTAGATGAAGAGACCAGAGTAGTAGCGCTCACCAGTAGCCCTCCGCTTACTGATGGGCTCTGGCCTCTTACTGGACATGAATTAACAAAATGTCCAGCAACTCCGCAATAGAGGCACAGGCGGTTGGTGAAAGTCGAGATGCGAATCCCTCCCAGCTGCATGGGCTCAGTCTCAAAGCCAGAGGAGGGAGATGGTTGCGATGCGGAGCAGGGAAACACCGTTGATGCGAGCTCTCTTCTACGAGCCTGGTGACGAAGATCTACCCGTGTGCGGATGGCGAGAGCAATCAAAGAGTCCACATCTGAAGGAACCTCCCGGGAGAGAATCTCTTAACCACTGCGTGGAGTCCCTAGCGAGCAGCGCCGACTCGTTCCACTCACTAGAGGCAGCAAGAGTGCGAAACTCAATAGAATAATCCGTTATGGACCGTTCACCTTGGCATAAGGAAGCCAGGGCCCTAGAAGCCTCCCTACCAAAAACTGAACGGTCAAAAACCCGAATCATCTCCTCTTTAAAGTTCTGGAACTTGTTAGAGCAATCAGCCCTTGCCTCCCAGGACCCGGCCAGTAAGAGTGAAATGCGTAAGCAAAGCTCTCTCTCTAGAGTATGTGTTGGGTTGGAGAGAGAACACAATCTCACACTGCGTGAGAAAGGAGCGGCACTCAGTGGGCTGCCGGAGTAGCAAGGTGGGTTATTAACCCTAGGTTCTGGAGGCTCGGCAGGCCAGGAACCCGTAGACTCTGGAACTGTCCAGAGAGGTCGGAAACCTGAGCGGCCAAGGTTCTCCACGGCATGGCGAGCAGCAGACAATTCCTGCTCGTGTCTGCCGAGGCATGGCTCCTTGGATCTTGACGGCAGTGCCACAGCGTCTGAAGTCGCTGGGTCCATTCCTTGGTCGGTTCCTTCTGTCATGCAGGTGAAAGGCGACTTAACAGAAACAGAGTTTATTTAAGTCCAAACAGGGAATAACAGAAATCCTCTAGTCTGTAGAGGGGAATAACTGGAGAAGCGGCCACAGACTGCAGGTCGCCGGGTAGGCGCAGGCCGTAGTTGACAGAGACACCTGCTCACACGCAGCATCTGATGAAGGCAAAAACACGACAGGACAGGGCGATACATCACAGCAAAAACACGACAGGACAGGGCAGCAATCACAGCATGGTGAATACTAAACAAGGAACCACGGGACAGGAACGGAACACAAAGGAATAAATAGGGACTCTAATCAGGGGAAAGGATCGGGAACAGGTGTGGGAAGACTAAATGATGATTAGGGGAATAGGAACAGCTGGGAGCCGGAACGATAGAGAGAAGAGAGAGCGAGAGAGTGAGAGAGGGAGGGGAGAGAGAGGGATAGAAGGAGGGAAAGAACCAAATAAGACCAGCAGAGGGAAACGAATAGAATGGGGAGCACAGGGACAAGACATGATAATAAATGACAAACATGACAAAATCTCCCTACCATCATGTCCATGCCAATATGACACCAATGTGTTTTATTTTTTTACAACTGTAAAGCCGGCAACCGAAGTCGGCTGGCCTGCCACAAAGAGTCGCTAGAGGGCGATGGGACAAGGCCTAACCCGGACAACGCTGGGCCAATTATGCACCGCCACATCCGTCTCCCGGTCGCGACCGACTGCGACGCAGCCCAGGATTGAACCCGGGTTTATAGTGACGCCATGAAAACCAATGTCAATGAATATTTGAATATCAAATTGATTGGAGGAACACAGCGTGAGCTCTCCTGTCGTTACAGAGAACCACATACCGGATTCAAATGAGACAATAGCGTCCATAAAGTGACCCTTGGACTTCAAATTAAATTGACAAAACTGAATTGACAAAATGTATAGGTGCAACAAATATGATTAAAATCATAATTTATCGCTCTCACCTGCTAATTTCTTTCAATTAAGAACCAACAACGTGCTACATTTTGTAGCGTTTTGGAAAATGCTAAAAAAAAATTCAGCCGAATCTCAGAGTTCTAAAACTGGGGAATATCGCCGCCCCAAAGCAGAAGCTGGAGGCAGCGAAAGCAGAGAGGCTTATGGTTTATGGGGTTGTATGAGGAGGCAGCACGGCAGCGTGGCTGGAAGCCCGTGAGGCAGCCCCAAAAATGTATTGGGGAGAGGCACACTGGGAGTGTGGTGAAGCCAGGTAGGAGACCTGGGCCAACTTCCCGTGCTTACCGGAGAGAGAGAGGGACCGGGCAGGCACCGTGTTATGCACCATGTTATGAGGTGGAGCGCACAGTCTCCCCAGTGCGTGTGCATAGCGGTCAGTCAGCCAGGAGCCACCAGAGCCGTCAGTCAGCCAGGACCCGCCAGAGCCGTCAGTCAGCCAGGACCCGCCAGAGCCGTCAGTCAGCCAGGACCCGCCAGAGCCGTCAGTCAGCCAGGACCCGCCAGAGCCGTCAGTCAGCCAGGACCCGCCAGAGCCGTCAGTCAGCCAGGACCCGCCAGAGCCGTCAGTCAGCCAGGACCCGCCAGAGCCGTCAGTCAGCCAGGACCCGCCAGCCAGCCAGTAGCCACCAGCCAGCCAGAAGCCGTCAGCCAGCCAGGAGCCGCCAGAGGCGTCAGCCAGCCAGGATTCGCCAGTGCCGTCAGCCAGCCAGGAGCCGCCAGAGCCGTCAGCCAGTCCGGAGCTGCCCCTCAGTCCGGAGCTGCCCCTCTGTTCGGAGCTGCCCCTGAGTCCAGGGGGGTTTAAGTAGGTCTATGGTTGCCTAGATTAGTTAGAGGCAGGTGTTTATCGTTGTCTGTGATTGGGAACCATATTTAGGCAGCCATCTTCTTTGGGTATTTTGTGGGTTATTGTCTAAGTGATGTTGCATGTTTTCATTCAGTGTTGATAGCGGTCACATTCGTTTTGTTATTTTGTTTAGTATACTTCATGTTTTTTCGTCATTTATTAAAAGTATTTATTCACACCACGCTGCGCTTTGGTCTCCTCTTTATGACGATCGTGAAACCAATTTGATACAGCTACAACTTTTTAGTAGCAGGTTAATAGAACTTATGTAACAGGGTAAGAGAATTAGGTTAAGATTAGGAAAAGGGTTAGTGTTAGCAAAAATGCTCTCCTAACTTGCTACGTAAAATAACTTGTATCGAAAGTGGCGTGGTTTTAGGGAGTCCCGTCCATGATTGTTGAAATCACGGCCAGACCAGACCAAACCAAAAAATGACTGCCGGTCCATAGGTCCCCTTAGTGGGTAGTCGCCATCAACAAGACTCCCCCAGATTTTTGTTTGGATTTCTTTCCAAATGCAACCCACTTATTCAGTACTTTGTGCTTAATATAAAGCAGCTGTTGTTATTCACCCCATCCCCTCTCTAAAGGGAGAATCCATATGTTTTGCACAAATGAAAATCGCCATGTCTATGAAGTAATAGCCAGAGCCCGGTTTCCCAATAGTGATTGAACTTAAGCTTACTAGGGTTTTAAGGGTGCATCGTTTTTATAAACCGCCAAAACACCATGTAGGGATAACTTTCAATAAGTGCATTATTATAGTTCGTGTCGATAAAAAAAAGAGTCGATACTGATCGAAAGGCAGGACTGCTCTTGGATCAGTGTTCTCCACTCAAATCTTACCTTAACATCAGATACTGGTGACAGATCAGCTCTTTCAGAGGAAGTATAACCTATTTCTGCAAATATTGAGGCTTGTTCTAATGCTTAAAATATTTCGCACATCATTGCACACACGTTGTTACGCCTACACGTCATGAAATTGAGGGGAAAATTACAGACAGTAGACAACAATTAGCCAAATAGAACTCAATTGATTGAACATCAAATTAATTTCAGTATGATTGAAATATATGGGCCTATGTAGCCTACTGTATTTATCATTTAATACAGTCATCTCGGTTTTCATTTGAAGCCTCTTTTAAACCTTTGCTTCTTTGTAACAGTTGCAAAGACTTCATTCAGATAACCATCTTGACTCTATGTTTAGCATGACGCAGAAAAACAAAAATGCATCTAACGACCCAGTTAGCTGTTCTACGAATGGTCTGAGGCAGTCTGTAAATAACAACTGTTTTCAAGTGCAACTTTAGTAACAATGGTTTTGGGAAACAGCTCTGAGATTTAACAATACGCCTATGAAGGTTGTAATGATGAACTTAGCCTTAAAGATGGGTGCAAGACAAAACACATCCATTTTTTAATAATTTGATGCTCAAATTACAGTTTTGAAATACACCTTTTGCACGTGGAAATGTTGTAAAATGTTGTACAATCAACTTCAGGTGTAAAAACCAAGGAAATTAAAAAACTAAAGTTTTAAGTGAAAAGTAGGAATTGTTCTGAAGCTAAAAAATTAAAGAAATTGACATGAGTAATGCATTTCCTACTCCACACATGCTCTACCTAAGTTTTACAGTACACAGTTTTGAACTACTACTGTAGCTAAGTTGGTATATTGTACTTCAAACCACGTGTATGCAGGTCACTTAGAATTCAAACCTTCTCAAACAGCCTCGTCAAAGGAACAATGGACTTTACAGTGTCCTGCTATTAAAATAATATACATTACCAGTCAAAGTTTGGACACACATACTCATTCAAGGGTTTTTGATTATTTTTTACTATTTTCTTCATTGTAGAATAATAGTGAATACTGTCCCTGACCGTAGAGAGCTTTTTATGTCTCTATTTTTGGTTTGGTCAGGGTGTGGTTTAGGTGGGAATTCTATGTTCATGTTTCTATGTTTTCTATTTCTTTGTGTTTGGCCAGGTATGGTTCCCAAATGTGGGACAGCTGTCTATTTTTCCTCCCCTCCTTCTGTGTGGGATCTTGTTCTTGGTTTGTGTGCAGTTAGTTTGCACAAGGAAGCTGTTCGGTCGTTGAGTTCAATATTGTTTTGGCTAAAGTTTCACTTCAGTAATAAATATTATGTGGAACTCAAGGAAAGCTGCTGCGCCTTGGTCTCATTCTTCCGACGACACCCGTTACACATACATCAAAACTATGGAATCATGTAACATAAAAAGTGTTAAATAAATCATATATTTTACATTTGAGATTCTTCAAAGTAGCCACCCTTTGCCTTGATGACAGCTTTGCACACTACTGGCATTCTCTCAACCAGCTTCACCTGCAATGGTTTTCCCAACAGCCTTGAAGGAGTTCCTACATATGCGGAGCACCTTTTGGCTGCTTTTCCTTCAGTCTGCGGTTGAACTTATCCCAAACCATCTCAATTGGGTTGATGCCGGGTGATTGTGGAGGCCAGGTCATCTGATGCAGCACTCCATCACTCTCCTTCTTGGTTAAATAGCCCTTACACAGCCTGGAGGTGTTGGGTCATTGTTGAAAAACAAATGATAGTCCAACTAAGCGCAAACCAGATGGGATGGCGAATCGTTGTAGCCTGCTGGATAAGTGAAATATTTTTTTACATTAAAATTTTTTTTTTATTAACAACAAATCAATACATAAAGCACATGAGGGAACACAAGCATACATAGATTACAATCTATGTCCAATCAAGCTAGGGGGTACAATATCACATAACAATTACACAAGGAGTGTACGTTGAATTCTAAATAAATCACAGATAGTGTCACCTGCAAAGCACCATCACACCACCTCCACTGTGCTTCATAGTGGGAGTGACACATGTGGAGATCATCTGTTCACCTACTCTGTGTCTCACAAGACCAAAGGACAGATTTCCACTGGTCTAATGTCCATTACTCATGTTCCTTGTCCCAAGCAAGTCTTTTATTATTATTGGTGTCCTTTAGTAGTGGTTTATTTGCTGCAATTCAACCATGAAAGCCTGATTCACAGATTCCTCTGAAAAGTTGATGTTGAGATGTGTCTGTTACTTGAACTCTGTGAAGAATTTATTTGGGCTGCAATTTATGAGACTGGTAACTCTAAAGATCTCATCCTCTGGGTCTTCCTTTCCTGTGGCGGTCATCATGAGAGCCAGTTTCATCATAGCGCTTGATGGTTTTTTGCGACTGCACTTGAAGAAACTTTCAAAGTTCTTTAAATGTTCTGTATTGACTGACCTTCATGTCTTCAAGTAATGATGGACTGTCGTTCCTCTTCGCTTATTTGAGCTGTGCTTGCCATGTTATGAATTTGGTATTTTACTAAATAGGGCTATCTTCTGTATACCACCCCTACCTTGTCACAACACAACTGATCGGCTTACACGCATTAAGAAGGGAAGAAATTCCACAAATTAACTTTTAACAAGGCACACCGGTTAGTTGAAATGCATTCCAGGTGACTACCTCATAAAGCTGGTTGAGAGAATGCCATGAATGTGCAAAGCTGTCATCAAGAAAAAGGATGGCTACTTTGAAGAATCTTAAATATAACTTTATTTTGATTTGTTCATCAGTTTTTGATTATTACTTAATTCCATATGTGTTATTTCATAGTTTTGATGTCTTCACTATTAGTCTACATACAAATAGTAATAATAAAGAAAAACCCTTGAATGAGTAAGGGTTTCCAAACTTTTGACTGGTACTGTGTGTATATACAATGTGGCAGAAAAGTATTTAGTCAGCCACCAATTGTGCATGTTCTCCCACTTAAAAAGATGAGAGATGCCTGTAATTTTCATCATAGGTACACTTCAACTATGACAGACAAAATGAGAAAAAAAATCCAGAAAATCACATTATAGGATTTTTAATGAATTTATTTGCAGATTATGGTGGAAAACATGTGTGTATATATATATATATATATATATATATATATATATATACTAAACTATATATATATATAGTTGAAGTTGGAAGTTTACATACACTTAGGTTGGAGTCATTAAAACTTGTTTTTCAACCACTCCACAAATTTCTTGTTAACAAACTATAGTTTTGGCAAATCTACTTTGCGCATGACATAAGTAATTTTTCCAATAATTGTTCACAGACAGATTTTTAAACTTATAAATCAATGTATCACAATTCCAGTGGGTCAGAAGTTTACATAAGTTGACTGTGCTTTTAATATACAGCTTGGAAAATTCCAGAAATGTCATGACTTTAGAAGCTTCTGACATCATTTGAGTCAATTGGCGGTGTACCTGTGATTGACATCATGGGAAAATCAAAAGAAATCAGCAAAGACCTCAGAAAAAAAGTGGTGATCCTAACTGACCTAAGACAGGGAATTTTTATTAGGATTAAAAGTCAGGAATTGTGAAAAACTGAGTTTAAATGTAGTTGGCTAAGGTGCATGTAAACTTCTGACCTCAACTGTATATTTATATATATATATATTGTAGAGGTTTCAGGGGTTGTGTGGTGGATGAACGATGCCTGCAAGATTTTTGTGTTTTCTGGCTGCCAGGACCACGGACAGCAACGGAAGTATTCCCCAGAGGCAGCACCATGGACAGCTCAGGGTCAAACTTCCAGACTGCAGCAGAACAGCCACACCTGTCTGCAGTTGTAATTAGAGACTAAACGGCAGACAGGTGAAATCAATCAGAGGCCGCTACTGAACCGCCCCTGGGTTTGCTCACTTTGTCTTTCAATTGACCCCGGCAAATGAATGAGGAGGCTGTGGCTTTTAGATAGACTGAGCATACAGTGGAGAATGAGGTTTACTGGAATAAAGAAACTGAGATTTGAATACGGAGTGAACCCTAAAGTCCCAGAGTGGAGGACTTTCCACTGGTGACAACATATTTACCTTGTTAGAAAGAAGAAGAAAAAAGGTTCTGAGGTATGTAGTAGTATGTTGTGTAATTTCCTTTGAATGAGGAAGTGGCATGAACACAGAGGGTGCATTTGGATTGTGTCTGAGATATTACTAGATCAATGGAGTTGAGTTACGATGAGTATGGGCAGACTGTACCTCTGACTACATCAACTGTAAATTGAAACTTGTAAAAATGTCAATTCTTCAATCCTTACCGTGCACCTATGTTTGTACTGTGTAAAGTCGTTCCTTTGTTAGCTGAAATTCATACTCTTCTAAGTTTAGTCAAATACAACTGGACTGTTTCCTTGTTTCTGCTGTGCTAAAATGGCAACTCCGCTCTAATTTGCCAATTGAATCACAGATTACATAGGTCTACTGTATGTATCCAACAGTGGAGGCTGGTGGGAGAAGATATAGGAGGACAGGCTCATTAATGGAATACATTTAACGGTAACATGTTTGACTTCATTCCTTTTATGCCATTCCAGCCATTACAATGAGACTGTCCTCATAGCTCCTCCCACCAGCCTCCAAATACTTATTGCCCAATCAAATCTCACAATCTAAAGATGGTGTCGACCAATCCAAATTGCAGGTTTAAATAACTAAGTACTTGGCACAATATGTTATTGATTTGGCACATTTTCTGCTGAGAGCAATGGTTGTGAGAGAAGTATTTGGAGAAGTCCTTATACAGGACAAACATAAGTAGGTCTATGCATAAGGGTTTAAGAATGTAAAAAAATATAAGTATCAACTGACAGCGACTCGATATAGTCAGAGGTACAGTGCGCCCACATTTGATGTACAGTATATACCTATCATGTTCAGCTAAGATGAAACTGAAATATAAAGCATGAATAAAGTCACATCGTAAGTATTTATTGAACAAAAGTCTAAATCTTTCAGGTAACCAAAGGCATTAGGAATTTTTCTTTGCCTCAAATTACTATTAGAATACAGCCATATCCTCAAGAAAAAACATTAAACTATACAGATAATGTAAGCCATGTGCTCTGTGGGATTACTCTACGTGATTATACAACACAAAATACAAGTCTCAATTTGCTTACCTTATATCTTGCCCTCTGATTAGTACAAATATCAAATACACTGAACAAAAATGAATTCAAAAAAACATGTTTCATGAGTTGAAATAAAAGATCCCAGTAATGTTACATACGCTTAAAGCTAATTTCTCTCAAATTGTGCACAGATTTTCTTGCATCCCTGTGTGAGCCTTTCTCTTCTCTTTTTGCCAATCTAATCCATCCACCTGACAGGTGTGGCATGTCAAGAAGCTGATTAAGCGGCATGATCATTACACAGGTTCACCTTGTGCTGGGGAAAATAAAAGGCCACTCTAAAATGTGCAGTTTTGTCACAACACAATGCCACAGACATCTCAAGTTGAGGGAGTGTGCCATTGGCATGCTGACTGCACAAATGTCCACCAGAGCTGATGCCAGAGAATTGAATGTTAATTTCTCTACCGCCTCCAACGTCATTGTAGAGAATTTGGCAGTATGTCCAACCATCCTCACAATCTGAGACCACGTGTAACCATGCCAGCCCAGGACCTCCCCATCTGGATTCTTCACCTGCGTGATCATCTGAGACCAGCTACCAGGACAGCTGATGATACGGAGAAGTATTTCTGATTGTAATAAAGCCCTTTTGTGGGGAAAAACTAATTCTGCGTGATGAACCCAAGAGAACATTCTCTGTGGAACCATCCGTGGCTGCTCCCCTGCCCAGTCATGTAAAATTAATAGATTATGGCATAATTAATAAATGATTTTGACTGATATCTTATATGAACTGTAACTCAGCAATTGTTGTGTTTATGTTTAGTGTACAAACTATGCAATTAGTTGGTATCTCATCTATAAATTCCATGTTGGCCTTTCGAGGGACAATTGGATTAAATTCTGAAAGGATGCTTGCAAAAAAAACATGACACCTTACAGGTTTTCTCAATGACATTCAATTCAGCATTGAAAAAAGGAACATGGTTTAGGGCTCTATCCAGTCAGTATCGCTAAAAAGCACTAAAAAGGTAATTTCCGATTGAGCCAACATACGCAGCATTTACCATGAACGCAGTCTCCCTTAACATGTGAACATTGCCTTTAAATTTCAATCACGCTGTAATGATTTTAGCCTAGCGTTAAGAGTTTTGGGTCAGTAACTTAAAGGTCACAAGTTTGAATCCCTGAGATGAAAGTAATTGGATTGCACTGCCTGCCTATCTATGTGGGATAAGCCCCTTCGGGAGTGGCTCCCAGTCATCTCTAATACGAGTGCTATTAAGTGTTAACTGACTGACAAGATAGGAACAGGTCGGTTAGAGGCAGATCGAGGGAGTTAGGAAGCACACCGACCTCATCTCCTCACACTACCACCTGTGTTGGACATTCTAGAACAGCACCTCTGGCAAGCCTCTGGGCCTGTGATGACAACCTTGCTGAATTTAAAAGTAATCCAAGAAGTAATCTAGTTTTTTTGTATCTGTAATATGATTACAATATTTTCCTGGTAACATAACGGATTACAGATAGTTTTTGGAAAATCCTTTATATCCACCAGTGATCCAACCATGGGAGAGCCTCAGTGAATGAGGACAGGAGGGTCCTCTAAGGATGGCTTCAACAGGCTCTCAGATGGATGACACCCTGTCACCACCCTGCAAACGACCACCACCATATTACAGTTGCCGGTTTGTGTCGGGGATGTTTTTAGAACATTCTTCATCAATTGCTGTGCTAAACCATGTTCATTACCCGTATCAAATGAATATGTAACTTAAGGGTGTGTATTTGGATTTCTTTTTGCAATAAAGATGGCGAAGCGACAATAATACACATTTACAATAGGCCTATATGTATCTAACAATACTGTATGTATTTTTTGGTATAGGCCTATTGTAAATGTGTATTATTGTCACGTCACACACACCGGGTTTTAGCACCATTGATCTTGGTAAGGCAGGGTTTACATATACAAACACACACCACTCGTCCACGTGAAGGGTTAACACTGTACCGGCAGTGTTCCTGATACACAAGACTCAAAGAATGTATTATCTAGAACTTAACACAGTTCCTAGGCTCTCCCCATAGGAGAATTCTGAACCCTTATTGGTTCCTTGTGTAACCCTTTTGGGTTCCATGAAGAGCCCTTTCTACAGAGGGTTCTATATGGAACCCAAAAGGGGTCTACCTGAAACCAAAAACGGTTTTCCTATGAGGACAGCCGAAGAACCATTTTGGAACCCTTTCTTCAAAGAGTGTAGTTAATATATCGAGCTTGAATTGGGTTCCCCCCCTTGGGTTGTACCGTGTCGGAGATCTTTGTGGGCTATACTCGGCCTTGTCTCAGGATGGTAAGTTGGTGGTTGAAGATTTCCCTCTAGTGGTGTGGGGGCTGTGCTTTGGCAAAGTGGGTGGGGTTATATCCTTCCTGTTTGGCCCTGTCCGGGGGTGTCCTCGGATGGGGCCACAGTGTCTCCTGACCCCTCCTGTCTCAGCCTCCAGTATTTATGCTGCAGTAGTTTATGTGTCGGGGGGCTAGGGTCAGTTTGTTTATCTGGAGTACTTCTCCTGTCCTATTCGGTGTCCTGTGTAAATCTAAGTGTGCGTTCTCTAATTCTCTCCTTCTCTCTTTCTTTCTCTCTCTCGGAGGACCTGAGCCCTAGAACCATGCCCCAGGACTACCTGACATGATGACTCCTTGCTGTCCCCAGTCCACCTGGCCATGCTGCTGCTCCAGTTTCAACTGGCCTGGGCCCTAGGACCATGTCCCAGGACTACCTGACATGAGGACTCCTTGCTGTCCCCAGTCCACCTGGCCATGCTCCTGCTCCAGTTTCAACTGTTCTGCCTTACTATTATTCAACCATGCTGGTCATTTATGAACATTTGAACATCTTGGCCACGTTCTGTTATAATCTCCACCCGGCACAGCCGGAAGAGGACTGGCCACCCCACATATGCTCTCTCTAATTCTCTCTTTCTTTTCTCTCTCGGAGGACCTGAGCCCTAGGACCGTGCCCCAGGACTACCTGACATGATGGCTCCTTGCTGTCCCCAGTCCACCTGACTGTGCTGCTGCTCCAGTTTCAACTGTTCTGCCTTATTATTATTTGACCATGCTGGTCATTTATGAACATTTGAACATCTTGGTCATGTTCTGTTATAATCTCTACCCGGCACAGCCAGAAGAGGACTGGCCACCCCACATAGCCCGGTTCCTCTCTAGGTTTCTTCCTAGGTTTTGGCCTTTCTAGGGAGTTTTTCCTAGCCACCGTGCTTTTACACCTGCATTGTTTGCTGTTTGGGGTTTTAGGCTGGGTTTCTGTACAGCACTTTGAGATATCAGCTGACGTACGAAGGGCTATATAAATAAATTTGATTTGATTTGATTTGAATTGGACCTGGACCTTTGCTGGTAGCAAAGTTGATGTTCACCTGTGGCGGCATACCAAGTCAGACTTTGGTTCTTCCAGAGATGTCAACCCATTTCAGACCCATTTTAGACACATATGCTGAAAGTTTTCTGATCATCATCCAATTACATGTTTACACAGGTGCCCATCTGAAGTTTGAGTGCACATAGATTTGGTGTGAGACATTTGTGCACGACAAGAGGCAATCGAGCAGGTGCACCAATACTTAATTTCTGAATGGACATGAAAATAGAAAGGTAATGAGAGCGACTGTGCTGGTGTCTTAGCATTGGACATAGATAGGCAGTGACACATCTCATTAGCTACTTTAAAAGCCATGAAGAGGGGACCATGAATCAATAAAGGCCGTGTTAGCAGTACCACAAGCACAGCTACTCTCCAGATACTCTCCAGCACAGAAAGTTGGTGGCAGCTTAATTGGGGAAAACAGGCTCGTGGAGTAAGTGGAATGGTATCAAACACATGGTTTGCAGGTGTTTGATGCCATTCCGTTTGCGATGTTCCGGCAATTATTATGAGCCGTTCTTCCCCCCTCCGCAGTCTCCTGGGCCCTCCAGCTTCTCTCCAGGACAAAGGTATTAGTAGTAACCACTGTTCATCACAGAGCCAGCCACCTTCCAGGTCATGTTTCAGTGACTGGTGTCACTACTGTCCAATATCATTGAAAGTGTTTACAGTTGATTCGATTGGATAGAACATATGCAGATACCTTAATGAGGCTTGCCATCGAGGAGATGTCTACGTTGCTGCTTGCTGCACGGTTGTCTTTTCTGCTGCCTGTGGCAAAAAAATGTACTGTTTTATCAAATGTTGAAAGTAAGAACACAAAATGATGCACATCTTGCATCAATACATCAATGTGTTACATCAAACACCTAATTGTCGCACAATAATGATTCTACAGTATACTGAATATTGTACATATTTATCCTGTGAACAATTAAGTAATATCCAGTGTATTTCCAGCAAAGTCATATTTCATGTGATCGATGCACAATAGTGTGGTGGTTCATAAACAATGTAATAGAGTAAAAGCTAAGGAAAACTGTCAGTTATGTTTCTCACTTTATGCCACAGATTTATACTGTTTAAATATCCTTGTCAAGTTGTACAACTTGTTGATGGATTAAACAATTTACAGCACAATTAACACAATTCATCAGTAAACCTCCTTTATACTATGCGTCCATTTTCCTTGAATACCCACCTCCTATGGCCATAAGCCCACCGTGTTTGTGCTGTGAGCCACGCTATTCGGAAATCCATAATCAGGAGGAAATGAAAAGACAAACCACTGAAAAACCAAATCAGGCCTCGAGATAAAGCCAGCTTTTCAACAACAACAAATAATGATTTAGAACAGATACATGATCTCTACCGTGTCAAGTCTGACTGCATGTGCTTTCTGAAACGAATAAAGACAGGTTGCTCACCTTATCATTGGCACGGTCCTGAATAAATAAGACTGATGAATGTTGGAATAAGTTAAAAAGCATGTCAAATGTGCATACAGACAAACATCTTGTGAGTAGAATTTATTAATGGGATCACATTTTTATTATGTGCAGTAATGTAATAGCAACACATGCAAAGTAAATACTTATGCATTTTAAATATACATATTAAGAAAAAAGCATCAGACCTGGGTTTAAATACTATTTGTGGTATTTCATTTACTTTCAAAGACATTTGGAAGTAAACATTTCAATATTTTTTATTTGAAAAGACAAGTAACTGAAAATTGGAATGTATTTGGAAATACACTTGGAAAGTATTTGAAAATACTCAAATACACACCCATGTATTTAACCCAGGCATATGAAAATATTATTTGAAAAAACATAAATAATAGGTTATTAATAGAAAAAAAATGAAAATACTTTAAAATACTTCTAATAGAAATAGTTGATTCGGGCCACATTATTTGAAAATACTCCATTACACAGAAAATACGTATTTAAATAACACAATCACATACACAGAACCCAGGTCTGAAAAGCATACGGTATCATAACATTACAATTATTCACATTTTACCTGGCACAGTCAACATGACATTATTTTAATATTGTTGTGATTATATTACATGCTATGGATATTTAATCACCCAGACACACAGCAGGAGCCTTGGAGGATCCCATTCCAATTACCCAAGCATAGCAAATCCACGGTAATTAGGAGGTGGGCGTAATATCACATTGCATTGGTGGCAGTGAGGTAGGTCCATTATATGATGAAAAATGTCAAACACAAATGTGTTTCACATTGTACATACCGTGTTTCAAGTCATCACAAAATATGAAAGAAGAGAGAACTCTGGTAGAATAACACAAATCAATTTCCATGATGGTGGAAAATGGACAGACCGTAGAAAATAGTTGAAGATTCAGCCATTGAGTTTGCTCAGTGGTTACAGACACCAATCCCTTTTCCAGTGAGGCACCTGTTGACTAACCACTTGAGATCAGTGTATTAGGACATATCATTAATAAACAGACAGATTGATTTGACCATTTTCCTACAGAAATTATGTAAATTATAACTGCTTTCCTGATTGGGAGGATTAAGAGGAAGAGATAGGATTGGATTGGTTAATGTGAGTGGGTTTAATCCAATAATCATGATCTCCTGATAACTGTAATTGAAAGACTTTGATTAATCATGTTCAGAAAGCACACTTTCTTAGAACGTATTCATGTACATGTTCAATGAAGCTATGCTGTGCATGGAATTATCAAAGTTTGCAAAAGAAACCACACGATACATACAGTGCCTTCGAAAGTATTCAGACCCCTTGACTTTTCCACATGTTGTTAGGTTACAGCCTAATTCTAAAATGTATTAAATAGTTTTCTCCCCTCATCAATCTACACACAATACCCCAAAACAGGTTTTTAGAAATTGTTGATATATATATATATATATATTTCTTTTACGGAAATATCACATTTACATAACTATTCAGACCGTTTACACCTGTATTTGGGGAGTTTCTCCCATTATTCACTGCAGATCCTCTCAAGCTCTGTCAGGTTGGATGGGGAGCGTCACTGCACGGCTATTTTCAGGTCTCTCCACAGATGTTTGATTGGGTTCAAGTCCGGGCTCTGGCTGGGCCACTCAAGGACATTCAGAGACTTGTCCCGGAACCACTCCTGCGTTATCTTGGCTGTGTGCTTAGGGTCGTTGTCCTGTTTGAAGGTGAATGTTTTCATCAAGGAGCTCTCTGTACTTTGCTCTGTTCATCTTTGCCTCGATCTTGACTAGTCTCCCAGTCTCTGCTGCTGGAAAAACATCCCCACAGAATGATGCTGCCACCACCATGCTTCACTTTAGGGATGGTGCCAGGTTTCCTCCAGACGTGACACTTGGCATTCAGGCCAAAGAGTTCAATCTTGGTTTCATCAGACCAGAGAATCTTGTTACTCATGGTCTGAGAGTCTTTAGGTGCCTTTGGCAAACTCCAAGCGGGCTGTCATGTGCCTTTAACTGAGGAGTGGCTTCCGTTTGGCCACTCTACCATAAAGGCCTGATTGGTGGAGTGCTGCGGAGATGGTTGTCTTTCTGGAAGGTTCTCCCATCTCTACAGTGGAGCTCTGTCAGAGTGACCATCGGGTTCTTGGTCACCTCCCTGACCAAAGCACTCCCCCGATTGCTCAGTTTGGCTGTACGGCCAGCTCTATGAAAAATCTTGGTGATCTGTGTTGTGACACAATTCTGTCTTGGAGCTCTACGGACAATTCCTTTGACCTCATGGCTTGGTTTTTGCTCTGACATGCATTGTCAACTGTGGGACCTAATAAATACAGGTGTGTGCCTTTCCAAATCATGTCCAACCAATTGAATTTACGACAGGAGGACTCCAATCAAGTTGTACAAACATGTCAAGGATGGTCAATGGAAACAGGAAGCACCTGAGCAAACTTTCAAGTCTCATAGCAAAGGGTCTGAATACTTATGTAAACAAGGTGTTTCAGTTTAAAAAAAATATATATATATATACATTTGCAAACATTTCTAAAAACCTATTTTCCCTTTGTTATTATGTGGTATTGTATGTTGATTGCTGAGGATTTTTATTTATTTAATCCATTTTAGAATGCGGATGTAATGTAACAAAATGTGGAAAAAGTCTAGGGGTCTGAATATTTTCCAAAAGCACTAATATATATAAAACAATTATTGGTGATCTGCGTTGTGAAATCTTGGTGATCTGTGATGTGACATAATTCTGTCTTGGAACACAGATCACCAAGATTTGTGTATATATATATATATCTGTACACACTGTATATATTATTATTTGTTTATTTCTTTATATTTTTTTACAGCAATCATATTGCAGCATTTGCAATTCAATATACTGGGACATGTTTTACTCAACAAAACATCGAACATTTGTGTCACATTGATCATCGGAAGATAAACATTCAAACATAGCACAGGAAATGGCATTATCAAAGTGATCTAATAAACAAATTCATATGGCATTTATCCTCTTACTGTCCAGCAATAGTTGTGTACAGGTTTCCATTAACAGTTGGAAACCTGGATCACTGGTTTGAGCCCAGGATGGGTTAGTTGGACAGTAGAGGAAGCTAAGCAGCACACTGATCACCTACTTTTCCGATAAGAGTTCAGTATGTCAAATCTGAGGGCCTGTTGTCCGGACCTCTGGCAGTCTCTATGGGGGTGCCACACGGTTCAATTCTCGGGCTGACTCTTCTCTGTATACATCAATGCTGTCGCTCTCGCTGCTGGTGATTCTTTGATCCACCTCTACGCAGATGACACCATCCTGTATACCTCTGGCCCTTCTTTGGACACTGTGTTAACTAACCTCCAGGCGAGCTTCAATGCCATACAACTCTCCTTCCGGGGCCTCCAACTGCTCTTAAATGCAAGTGAAACTAAATGCCTGCTCTTCAACCGATCACTGCCCGCCTGTCCAGCATCACTACTCTGGACGGTTCTGACTTAGAATATGCGGACAACTACAAATACCTAGGTGTCTGGTTAGACTGTAAACTCTCCTTCCAGACTCACATTAAACATCTCCAATCCAAAGAATCGGATCGGCCAAACATACCCTCGTAAAACTGACCATCCTACCGATCCTCGACTTCGGAGATGTCATTTACAAAATAGCCTCCAACACTCTACTCAACAAATTGGATGCAATCTATCACAGTGCCATCCGTTTTGTCACCAAAGCCCCATATACTACCCACCATTGCGACCTATAAGCTCTCGTTGGCTGGCCCTCGCTTCATACTCGTTGCCAAACCCACTGGCTCCAGGTCATCTACAAGTCTCTGCTAAGTAAAACCCTTCCTTATCTCAGCTCACTGGTCACATAGCAGCACCCACCCGTAGCACGCGCTCCAGAAGGTATATCTCACTGGTCACCCCCAAAGCCAATTCTTCCTTTGGCCGCCTTTCCTTCCAGTTCTCTGCTGCCAATGACTGGAACGAACTGCAAAAATCTCTGAAGTTTGAGACTCTTACCTCCCTCACTAGCTTTAAGCACCAGCTGTCAGAGCAGCTCACAGATCACTGCACCTGTACATAGCTCATCTGTAAATAGCCCATTCAATCTACCTCATCCCCATACTGTATTTATGTATCTTGCTCCTTTTAACCCCAGAATCTCAACTTGCACATTCATCCTCTGCACATCCTACCATTCCAGTGTTTAATTGCTATATTGTAATTACTTTTCCACCATGGCCTATTTATTGCCTTACCTCTCTTATCCTACCTCATTTGCGTATGCTGTATATAGATTCTCCTACTGTATTATTGATTGTATGTTTGTTTATTCCATGTCTAACTCCATGTTGTTGTATGTGTCGAACTGCTTTGTTTGGTCTTGGCCAGGTCGCAGTTGCAAATGAGTACTTGTTCTCAACTAGCCTACCTGGTTAAATAAAGATGAAATAAATAAATAAAAACACAGGGACATAGATTTCCTGTCATGGGAGCAACTACCTGCTCTTTGGGTTTGCAGTTTGGACAGCTTGCTTCGCAGACAGTATATATCTATGCAAACTGTGTAAAGTGAAACATGTAGATTGACACAACAAAACATGAAAAATGGAACATTGTGGATACCGGAATCTCTCAAGACAGATTTGTTGACAAGTTCATGGGTGATCATCTCATCAGCAGTGATATGTGGCATTGTGGGGAACGTATAGACAAGACAGCTTCAAACAAAGCATTTTCTGTTTAGCACACATGCATGACCTTTTCATAATAGTTCTCCTTGTAAAAGCTTTGCACTTAACCTTTTTTTGGTTCCACTCCCAACACTTACATGTCATCAGGTGACATCCTAAACCTACAGAGTGACCTCCTGCCTGTTGCCATGTCCGTTGATGACAGTAGGGGTGGTCTTCTTGATGGAGGTCATTCTTATGGCTGAGGTATGCTGCAGGTAGCTAGTGTTGCGTTCGTGGTGGGGCTTCCTCTTGCAGTGCAGTGAGCTGTTGAAGTGCCTTCGGAAACTCTCGCTCAGCAGGTAGAGGGCAAACGGGTTGACACAGGAGCTGGAGAAACTTAGCACCCGGGCCAGCAGGGTGATGATGAGGTGCGACAGAGAGGAGTCGATCTGACGGTAGTTGAAGGAGCGGTACATGTACAAGACATGGTTGGGGAACCAGCAAAGAGCAAAGAGGCCCACAAAAACCAGAACAATTTTGGCCAGCCGTTTTCTCGTCTCCATCTTGGAAAAAGAAAGAAAATAAATATGTAGTGTTTGAAAATGCATGATGATATTCAACATAAAACCTTGTCAATCTTCCAGAAGGATTACAGAGTACAAAATACAGAAGGCCTCCTTCCAGAAGGAATACAGAGGGCCTACAAAATACAGAAGGCCTCCTTCCAGAAGGAATACAGAAGGCCTACAAAATACAGAAGGCCTCCTTCCAGACGGAATACAGAAGGCCTCCTTCCAGACGGAATACAGAAGGCCTCCTTCCAGAAGGAATACAGAAGGCCTACAAAATACAGAAGGCCTCCTTCCAGAAGGAATACAGAAGGCCTACAAAATACAATTTGTCCAAATCACTCTCTTCTGTATTTTGCACAGGCTACAAGTAGTATGGCTATTGTCCTTCAGTTTCAATACAGTATGAACAAACACAAAAGCAAGAGCCACCAGTACTCGACTTAGATTGCCCTTCAGTCAGCTCTCTAAGGCCTTCCCACACCGTACATAGGATTTTGTATTTTACAATTATTACATGTCACAAATTGTTAGGTTAGATTACTTGTTAGATATTACTGCATCGTCGGAACTAGAAGCACAAACATTTAGCTACACTTGCATTAACATCTGCTAACCATGTGTATGTGACAAATCGAATTTGATTTTGAATGTTACCACATTAAAATCTTGATTGTGCATGTGCTTCAGTTTTGTATTCATATTCTGCGATTTGTTTGAGGCTACATCAGCCAACATACTGTAGGCTACCGACACTGCAGAGGTGTAGGCCTATTTGTTCTCTGCATGTGCCAGCACCAGCAGCGCAAATGCCCATTATGTGCAGATCCATCAAAAGAGACGGAAGGCGCAGAATGTGGACTCGCAAATGGTTGGGCAGATATGGAAGGTATGGACTTTCTACAGAGGGAATTGGAGGTAATACACCATGTTTTATTAAAGTTATAGCCTATAGTTAGCATGCTAGATACTTGCTATTGAATATATTTGTTGTTTGTGCCATGGTAGGACACAGAGGCAGGTAATACTGAAAAGGCAGCGGCGTTCTCTCCACAGCTCCAGCAATCTGACTTTCATCACCTCCGTCCGCACCGTGCGTGTGGTTTGTTGTTCCTTCTCTCTTTGCGATCATTGTTTTGGTATCACATGCTGAGTGCTCATTGGCTATTGGCAGTAGTCCTTGCCCAATCGCGTCGTAGCACTGCTCATACTGCAAGATAATATAATAATAATAATATATGCCATTTAGCAGATACTTTTATCCAAAGCGACTTACAGTCATGTGTGCATACATTCTACGTATGGGTGGTCCCGGGAATCGAACCCACTATCCTGGCGTTACAAGCGCCATGCTCTACCAACTGTGCTACAGAAGGACCACAGTTGATCAAAATATTTCAGGACATCCGACAGGGGTCTGGAAAACGGGACAGGCATCATCAGTGAGTCCTTCACCCGCTCAAACTACGTGAGTCGCGATGTAATGATCCTAGCCCAAATTCATGGAATTTTACTCCGATCGTGAACATTTTCGGGGATGGCAAAATGTGGCGAATTCGTGTAGTGTATCCCGGCATAAGGGAGTGTCAAAGATATCTTCACCGTGAGAACCTTTCATCGTAAGCGGAAATGTGAAACTAAAATGTCCAGTCCAATCAATACTTCATTCCACAGTAGAGTGGCTGGCAAATAGTACTGATGGCAGGACTATTGCTTCTGAGTACTGTTAAGATTGTTTGAAAATAGTTTCAAGTCTACCTATTTGAACCTATCAGTGAGGTGCGCAGGAGATGGCGCTCTGAAAATCAACCCTGTGTAAGTTTAATAGCCTGGGTAAATGTCATGATTTAGCTCGCCATTCATTGGCAGCCACCAAGTCAAGTGATCCTGGCACTCTACCCAAGATCCTTTTAGGTTTTTCAATGGAAGAATACGGCATGATCATTTTACTTGATTTTGTTCATGACAGTATCTTTTATTGAAGTCGACTTCAAATGATTCAGAAGAGTATTAAAAGGTAAGTCAATAGCAAGCTGTTATATCTGGTAAGATAGTAAAGCTAACCATTGATAGGGATATCAAATTGAGTCATTTTGTTTGATGTGGCACAGTATCAACAATCTTTCATTGGTAAACTGAACATTTTCTGCATATTAACACATCAGTTAGTTATTCATTGTTGTATTCGCTGGTCTCTGCAAGAAGTGTGGGGTATTAATTATAAATGAGATGGTTATGTTACATGAAGTAAAGATTTAAAAAGCAGAGGAGTAAACTAAGATTTCATAAGCTCTACATTTTTGTCAAATTGATGAGAAAGTGGTGAACATTTCAATTGTTTTTAAAGGGATACTTTGGGATTTTGGCAATGAAGCCCTTTATCTGCTTCCCCAGCGTCAGAAGAACTGATCGACCATTTTTATATCTCTGGGTGCAGTTTGAAAGAATTTGCTAACAAGCGTTAGCACAATGACTGGCCATCTGCTTCATTTGACCATAGACATCCAGTCTAACGCTAGTTAGCATTGGCTCACACAACTACCTCTAACTTACTGTACGCAGAGACATACTGTAGAAATGGTATCCACAAGTTCATCTGACTCTGGGCAGTTTATAAAGGGCTTCATTGAAATAGAATGTAGTTGGTGCGGTTACTAAAACAGCTGTAGCATTGGATCAGTAGAAACTATTTTAATAACAGCGAAATAGACGGAGATGTCATGCCCTCTCAGACTGAATGTTAGTTATCATAACAGCATAACACAGCCCCTGGCAAAGGGAGATGGTTGGACTGTATCTTTTCAGTCATACATGTCACGTCTGAAATCATTTTCACGAGTAGTGTCTGCCTGGACAGCATTATTGTTCATATTAAATCGTAAATCTATATAAAAAAATATTTAAAAATTAAAATACCATTGGAGGGACCCATCTCTATTCCAGAGTAAATCAAAAGAAAAAAAGATTAGATGATATCTAGAAGCCCTATTTCTAATGCCTTTACTGAAAATTGACTGTACAGCAGTTAAGACCACTGTTACTATAACTATTCATAAAGTCATGCCTGTTAGATGTGATTCATAAATATGTTGTAATGTCTTAAACACTTACCAGAATCATGTTTAGTCTGCATATTCTCTCTCTCGTCTACACACACACACACACACACACACACACACACACACACACACACACACACACACACACACACACACACACACACACACACACACACACACACACACACACACACACACACACACACACACACACACACACACACACACACACACACACTCTCTCTCTCTCCAGCCTGTCTTTCATTAGGCTTCTACAGCTTATCATATAATTAATGTTAAATACATTTCTGCTTTTCAATAGGGACTGATGCTATCAGAGTTTTCTTCTTAATGAAACTTGAGCCTTTACAGCCCAATCCCCATTAGGGCATGTCTAATAGAACACAACCACAATGCACCACGTCAATAGTCTGTGCTGTCCTTCTAATCCAAAGGTACACCCAGATTATTAACTCATTTGATTTGAAATACAAAAAAAACAGAAACAAATCTAGAGACAATAACATTGATTAGTTGGGATTACTCTGAGGCAGAGACAGTGGAAGCTTAAGTGCAATGATTCGGCCATCCTCCAGGCTTCTGTATTTTTATGTGTCGCACCCCGTGAATCTAGTATAAATCTGTATCTACTCTAAAAGATAGCTGGGACCCAGCCCTCTTGTTGTCTAACATTATAAATGAGTGGACGGTTAGGGCTCCCTCAACTGGAGGACCTACTGACTGTAAATAAGACAACACATGGAGGCCTTCCAGCACCACTCATCACTAGTTGTTTACTATGTATTGCTCATTGTTGATGACAACCTCACATTGGTCAGTGTCAACAAGCTCCTGAGGCTACTTGAATATATTATGACTTGGGTTCAGGTCTAGGTCTGAGTCAGGATGTCAGTGATTGGAAGCTGGGTTTGGGTTTTGGGTGGGCCCTGATCTGTATTCAAGCCCATTTGTTCGATGATTCATTGGACGTTCTTAATGGCAAAGAAGCATCTGATTTACTATGCTTTGGTCAATGGACCCTCAATTAAATGTAGTCGACCAGATCATTGCTTACATTTATAATTTACCTCACCCTTCCCCTGACCTATCGTTTTTTACCCCTGTAGACAGTAAAGATCAAGCATCCATGCAACAATCAGTGATACATCTTGACAATGTCCTGTACTTGCCCTTTACAAACTTTAAACACTTACTTGGTGTATTAGGTTACATATGGAAATATCTGCATTAAAACCTAGAGCCTCCTTCCATGAAAACCTGTAACAACGGTTCCGGAGTTATGTCAAAAATAGTGAGAAAACGTGTGATGCAGTTCAGTTTCTTTGACTTCAAACGTGCACTCTAACTCAACGTGCACTCTAGCAGCTAACGACATCCAGTAAATGACCTGATGTTCTTAAAATGCCGTCCAGCATTCCAAATAACCACAACTGCAACAGCCAAACCTCATTTGTGACATGTTTGAGATTACAGGCCTACCTGTCTCTTCGTGTGCTCACTGATCTCTCCAGGCATGTCGTGAGCACTCTTGACTAGAGTCCTGGCGATGTGGAAGTAGTATACAGAGATGATCCCCAGGGGAATCAGGAAGTACACCAGGAATATGAGGATGGAGTGGATCTTGGGATGCATGTCGTTGGAAAGGGGATAGGGCACGCAGGCAGTGAAGGTCACATTCTTGTCCTGGATGTGTACTACCTGGGAGAAGATGGCCTCGGGCACCGCCAGCAGGACGGAGATCACCCAGATGGACACAGCTTTCAGACATGTCCAGAACACGGCACTGGATGTCTGGATGTCCATAGGATTCACAATGGCTTTGTACCTGGAAACACAACAAAACCAGAAAAATATTAGTGCTCCTTCATCTTGATCCTTTGAAATTACATTAAAAGCAGTCTTTTTCATGCAATTAAATGTCCAGCTGTCCTTACTGCTCTAATTTTCTTGTGTAAATTGAAATATCATTTATATTTATATTTTAATCATTTAGCAGATGCTCATATCCAGAGCGACTTGGTATTGTAATTATAGTTAATCAATCTAATTAACTTTCTTCCTCTTTGCAAAATTAAGAGGCTTTGACAAAGACATGGCATCTCTGAGTCCATTAGCACAGAATAGTAGCTTCATAAATTGTTGGTGATATTGTAAACATGTAGGAGACCTAAGAAGTGCATTATGATTGCACTAGCTAATTAATTACTGTCCTGTCTACAACAAACCCACATTAATTACAATAATTGCCACTGAATGAAATTCTAATTATTCAACTGAAACAGCAATGTGTTTCTGCACTGCTCCCAAAGTGAATCTAAATGTTGAGACCAAAATGTTTACAAGCTGATCAATACAACTCATTTGAATATTAGACTTTGGACTTATCTCCTGTGTAAATCAACACTCAGTGCTATGTGCACAGAATAATCCATTCCTGCTAAGTCATATAATGGGAAGAAATATATTAAATGAGGGTGCAACAGAGGAAGTGTGCTCCACAGGGCATGAAGGCTTTTTTTATGCTTCAATGATGGAAGATTTTTCACCTTCTGACAGTTTTCTAAATGATATTTCTGCTGATTAAATGTCTGGTTTGGAGGAGAATCTCCATTGGAAGCCCTTGACTGTGCTGTTACACCAGCCTCAGCTGCCCTCTGCCCCTGTAGAAATCCGCCATAGTCAAAGACTACGCTGCCTCAGGCAAGAACAGACAAGCGCAGAAAAACTGACAGTCTTTATCTCACCAGAGAAAATGCTTATGCATTTATTGTAGTAAACCGCTGTAATCCCACTTCTTTGTGTTTTTATGCTTGAGAGCAAGCGCCCAAAGGAGTGCTAACAAGATTACATTCTTTTAAGCCATCACATAGGGTAAGCATGTAAATGGTGTATTTTCATTGCTCACATTACATGCTCAAATGGACTAGGCAGACCATGAAGAGAACAGCTTTAGACTGTAATCTCACCATATGGATGTCCTAATAGCTCCTAGTGACAGGGATGGCCAACAGTCATGGTCATTTCCGGTGAAGAGTGACACAGCCAAACATTTCCTCCAACTGTCATCGCTCTGGATTACGGTCAGTGACATAGAAAGGCTAATTACAAAGCCCTGCACCATCTTCCGACCCCTATCATGGCCTGCACAATGGGGTATTATTTTTAAT
The DNA here is from genome assembly GCF_021184085.1 of Oncorhynchus gorbuscha. Lineage (NCBI taxonomy): Eukaryota > Metazoa > Chordata > Actinopteri > Salmoniformes > Salmonidae > Oncorhynchus > Oncorhynchus gorbuscha. Next base: position 53,218,249 of record NC_060186.1, read on the forward strand.
CAGAAAAAAATCACATGGACTTTAATTTGATAATAATAATTTTAAAAAATGTACTAAATCAATATTTGGCTGCCCAGGAATTTATGACATCAGTGAACTTTTAGCTGAGGAAGGAGCTCTTAATACCAGAAGACAAGCTATTTGTGGGGGTATAGAATGGTCACTTGAGAAGGTCAATGTCTCCAAGCACCAGTGGTCTTGTTGAGGGTATGTGGAGGAGAAGAACGGAAAGTGGGGGCTGGGTCAAATTAAGGTCCTAAACAAAGATGCGGGCAAGATTGCCCTTTCAACCATACACACGCAGACAATAAATGATGCTCTGCGCAGATACTTCTGACTGTGACGCCTCCTGAATGTCTCATGTATCAATCTATTCCAATCTCCGCATTCATGCTCCTTCCAGGGACGATAAATGGCCATTTAACCATGTGTCTCACCTGAATAAAACAATATAACACAAATTGGGCTTATTGAAGTTAGTACAACCAGCAGGTGTACACTATTTGATCCCTTTAAAATAATTCTGGGGACAAAAAATGAACAGATTTATCAGTGACAATTGCCCAGCATTCAATTATGATAACACTTGTGGATATAGTTCAGGGATCAGACACTTGTCATTAAAAATAATCAGTCATAAAAATGGATTAATCATTAATAATTACATACAGTGCCTTCAGAAACTATTCAGACCCCTTGACTTTTTCCACATTTTCTTACGTTACAGCCTTATTCTAAAATAGATTTTTCCTCATCAGTCTACACACAATACCCCATAATGACAAAGCAAAAACAGGTTTAGAAATGTTTGTTAATTTATTAAATTAAAAAAGGAAACATCTCATTTGCATAAGTATTCAGATCCTTTACTCGGTACTTTGTTGAAGTAGCTTTGGCAGTGATTACAGCATTTAGTCTTCTTGGGTATGATGCTACAAGCTTGGCACACCTGTATTTGGGGGTTTCTCCCATTCTTCTCTGCAGATCCTCTCAAGCTCTGTCAGGTTGGATGTGGTGCGTTGCTACACAGCTATTTTCAGGTCGCTCCAGAGATGTTCAATTGGTTTCAAGTCCAGGCTCTAGCTGGGCCCCTCAAAGACATTGAGACTTGTCACGAAGCCACTCCTGCATTGTCTTGGCTGTGTTCTTAGAGTCATTGTCCTGTTGGAAGTTCCCTTCGACCCAGTCTGAGGTCCTGAGCAGACTAGAGCAGGTTTTCATCAAGGATCTCACTGTACTTTGCTCCTTTCATCTTTCCCTCGGTCCTGACTAGTCTCCCAGTCCCTGCCGCTGAAAAACATCCCCACAGCATGATGCTGCCGCCACCATGCTTCACCATAGGGATGGTGCCAGGTTTCCTCCAGATGTGACGCTTGGTATTCAGGCCAAAGAGTTCAATCTTGGTTTCATCAGACCAGAGAATATTGTTTCTCATGGTCAGAGTATTTAGGTGCCTTTTGGCAAACTGCAAGTGGGCTACAATGTGCCTTTTACTGAGGAGTGGCTTCCGTCTGGCCACTCTACCATAAAGGCCTGATTGGTGGAGTGCTGCAGAGATGGTTGTCTTTCTGGAAGGTTTCCCATCTCCGCAGAGGAACTCTAGAGCTCTGTCAGAGTGAACATCGGGTTCTTGGTCACCTCCCTGACCAAGGTCCATCTCCCCCGATCGCTCAGTTTGGCCAAGCGGCCAGCTCCAGGAAGAGTCTTGGTGGTTCCAAACTTCTTCCATTTAAGAATGATGGAGGCCACTGTGTTTTGGGGGACCTTAAATGCTGCAGACATGTGCCTCGACACAATCCTGTCTCTGAGCTCTACTGACAATTCCTTCGACCTCATGGCTTGATTTTTTTCTGACATGCACTATCAACTGTGGGACCTTATTTATATAGACTGGTGTATGCCTTTCCAAATCATGTTCAATCAATTGAATTTACCACAGGTGGACTCCAATCAAGTTGTAGAAACATATCAAGGATGATTAATGTAAACCGGATGCACCGGAGCTTAATTTCTAGTCTAATAGCAAAAGGACAGAATACACATGTAAATAAGGTATTTATTTGTATACATTTGCAAATATATCTAAACTGTTTTTGATTTGTCATTATGGGGTACTATGTGTAGATTGCTGAGGGAAAAATATTAGATCCATTTTAGAATAAGGCTGTAACGTAACAAAATGTGGGAAAAGGGGTCTGAATTGGAGGTCGACCGATTAATCGGAATGGCCGATTAATTAGGGCAGATTTCAAGTTTTCATAACAATCGGAAATTGGTATTTTTGTGTGGCTTTAAAAAATAATTTTTTACACCTTTATTTCATCTTTATTTAACTAGGCAAGTCAGTTAAGAACACATTCTTATTTTCAATGACGGCCTAGGAACAGTGGGTTAACTGCCTCGTTCAGGGGCAGAAAGACAGATTCTCCTGGTCAGCTCGGGGGATCCAATCTTGCAACCTTACAGTTAACTAGTCCAACGCAGACCTGCCTCTCTCTCGTTGCACTCCACAAGGAGCCTGTTACGCAAATGCAGTAAGCCAAGGTAAGTTGCAAGCTAGTATTAAACTTATCTTATAAAAAACAATCAATCATAATCACTAGTTAACTACACATGGTTGATGATATTACTAAATATTATCTAGCGTGTCCTGTGTTGCATATATGACTGAGCATACAAGCATATAAGTATCTAAGTATCTGACTGAGTGGTGGTAGGCAGAAGCAGTGTATGACTTCAAACCTATCAACTCCCGAGATGAGGCTGGTGTGACTGGCTAGTTAGCGCGCGCTAATAGAGTTTCAAACTTCACTCGCTCTGAGCCTTGGGGTGGTTGTTTCCCTTGCTCTGCATGGGTAACGCTTTGATGTAGTGGCTGTTGTCATTGTGTTGCTACTTCGAGCCCAGGGAGGAGCGAGGAGAGGGACGGAAGCTATACTGTTACACTGGCAATACTAAAGTGCCTATAAGAACATCCAATAGTCAAAGGTTAATGAAATACAAATGGTATAGAGGGAAATAGTCCTATAATAACTACAACCGAAAACTTCTTACCTGGGAATATAGAAGACTCATGTTAAAAGGAACCACCAGCTTTCATATATGTTCTCATGTTCTGAGCAAGGAACTGAAAACGTTAGCTTTCTTACATAGCACATATTGCACTTTTACGTTCTTCTCCAACACTTTGTTTTTGCATTATTTAAACCAAATTGAACATGTTTCATTATCTACTTGAGGCTAAATTGATTTTATTGATGTATTATATTAAGTTAAAAGAAGTGTTAATTCAGTATTGTTGTAATTGTCTTCATTACAAATACATTATTTTTTCATGTTTAAATCAGCCGATTAATCAGTATCGGCTTTTTTGCAAAAGCCTCCAATAATCGTATCAGTATCGGAGTTGAAAAATCATAATCTGTCGACCTCTAGTCTGAATACATTCCCGAAGGCACTGTATGTTAATTGTTCTATCACGTTAGCATTGAATTGCCATAACATTTACAATGACGTAAATTAGGTACAGTATACATAACAATATTGGCATTGAGGATATTTCACATTATCCTATTCTTCATCTTACCTGTCCGCGCTTAGTGCAGTGAGAGTGAACACCGAGACTCCGACTGAAGTGAGTTGAATGACCGGAATTAGTTTGCAAGCCACAACACCGAAGATCCACTCCTCAAAGAAGTATCTAAACGCATCCACTGGAACACAAGTGACCAAAAGCAAAAGATCCCCAGCTGCCAAACTCGAAATAAATATGTTGGGGACGCTCCTCATTGCACTGTTGGTGATAAAAATCTTAACCAAGGTAATGTTCCCCAACAATCCAATCGTTATGATCAGAATATACACAGTCGGTATGACACATCTTATAATAAAATCAATAGTTTCTCTTTCAGCAGGTATCCAATCGTCAGTAAAGTTGTAAAAGACAGAATGTCCAGTAAAAGATACGTTCTCTAAAATATTATCCATTGCTTCTCAGGGATTTGTTCAATAATCACCTTGATAAAATGGCATTGAGGATGACCGTTTTCCAAAGCAAGTCTGAGTGTTGCGCGACTCAAGCCACAATGACTGAAGCGCAAAAGGAGGCACTTTTTCAACACGCATGGCGTAGCCTACAGCAACGATGACGGAAAAAGAAGTCACACCAGTTTTGCGTGTGATGTGTAGCATTGTCAATGCTACTCACATACCGTTTCATAGTGGTACGTTTATCGAATATAAACGGAATAAACTATAGGCTATGCTAGGCTACTGTATTAGCACCAAATACAATTGTCACGTTTAGGATGAGAAAGCTGTGCTTGGAAAGATGTGTGAATTAGGATTCGTTTTTTGGGGGGCCAATAAGGAAAATCCAATAAGTAATTTTTCGAAACTGAACCCACTCATTGTCCTGTGCAGGTGTTTCATTATCAGCCCGCCGCATCTGTAAGAGCTGTATGGTGTCCTTCTTTGGGGAAAGTGAAGGGTTATAGAAATGCCATAAATACGGAAAGCAGTGAGGGTGGTAAAGTTAGGGGGAGAGACTCACAGAGGTAATTCGAGGGGGGAGTGAAGTAGCCTAAATCAGAACATAAACGAACGTTTCGCTTGCTTATTCCCCATACGGGAGTTAAAAGAAAGCCATTGAAGGTATGGCTTCTGAATGTTAATACCTCTGGAAATGACTGATGTTAGGAACAATATAAATAATCTAATAAATTAGTTAAGAGAGTTGGTCACATCTATCAAAGCGCAACTGAAAACGTAATACACATCTTATCGGGTATAAAAACGGCCTATGTGGCATCGATATTAGTCAAACATTTATTCTAGTGTCAAAATTGTCTACAAAGTGTGAATAGGATACTTTTGGTCGTAAAGTCAGTCTCGTCCAAAACAGAGTTTTGTCATGACTTAGGCCTACTTTAGGATTGGGTTTTGATTTCGACAAATGCTCACAGTGGCGACAGCTGCGGTGATTGCGGTCCTATCCAATCCTACCACAGAACACACAGAAGACCTTTTCACGCGGCGTTGTTCTTAGCCCCGCGCTATCTTAGCCTCAAGTTAAGACTGGCCCTGGCGGAGCTTATCATGTGTTCACACGGGCATTTGTTGACCCTGGGCTAATCTTTAGCCCTGGGCTTAGAAAGCACACTTGTGTATTCCAAAGCCCTGCTAATGGACAAACACATGCAGCCAACATTCTCTCTGACACAAGACCAATTTAAAACAATAACACATTTTTTAACACATTATTTCCCCTTGCTTCTAGGTTAGCATTTTATTTCCAACAGTGATGGTTTGTATAAACCTTGGTGTCTGCCTGTCTGACCTCGGAAACAAAGTTTAACTTTTGAAATGCCATCTCGCCCCTATACGGAGAATGCTGTGCATGGACGAAACATCAACTTTTCTGATCCAAGCGATATCATGCAACAATATTATTATAATGGATAGCTAAATCCAATTAAATGTCAATAGAAAAACTACGAAAACAGATGAAAATTGAGCGTTTGCTGCTGCCCTTCCAGCTGTCGAGTTTGTGGCTTCAGTTGGCTAACTAAAGGTGCGTTGGTAAATTCACTCTGGCTATCTACCCCCTGATGACAGAGCACTCACTCTCCTCTGACTGTGCCAGAGCGCAGAATAATTGATGGATTTATGAACGCTCAACACCGGTTGAATATGGCTGGTGTCAGTAAACGTAGTCAAAGAAGCATAATTCAACTGTTGCTAGCAGCAGTTACAGTCACCAATTCTATGGATATCATGAAAACAGCCTAACCACCTCTGCTAGGGCTAGTAAAATAGTCAGAGTGAGGTGTTCTCTCATTGTTTCTGGAAGTATCTAGAAAGCTAGACAAAGTTAGCCAGTTAGCTTTGGTGCTTGACTGCCATTGTGAGGTCAGAACGCTTGGATCAACCTCCTTGGCCAGAGTGTCCAGTGTGCGCTCCTAGAGTGAAACGCTGTCCATTAGTAAATTCAGAATCTGACAAGCTCTGAAATTTCCAACGCCCAGAGCGCACTCTGGCACTCCAGAGTGAATTTACGAACACACCCTTAGTGAGAACGTTAGCAAGCCTGCATAGCAACCGTTATTTTTCCATAGCAACCAATGTTTTGCATGGATGAAAGTATTTTTGTATGTTTTTTGTCATAGGTTTTGTTCTCAAATGTAAGTGTAGCGGCATTTATATGTACCACAGGAAAACCAAGAATTGAAGAGCGACACCACGGCTATCTTTTTGGCTTTTATGTTGATCTGCAATTATATTGTGAAAAGACAGGACCAGAACACATCAGTCTCCAATGCACCATCTGACAAGTTGGTCTTTCTCTCTGTTTTCTCAGACTCACACAAATCACATTCATACAGAAAGCCATAATGTATAAAATAATAACCAGTCCTTAATACAACGAATGCATAATATTAATTCTTAGACAATAGAACCATACCTGCAATAGTATTGTGAAAAGACAGGACAGGAACACATCAGTCTCCAATGCACCATCTGACAAGTTGTTCTATACAGGAGCATGAAGAAAGGTAAAATACATATCCTGTCTCACATCCCCAATACATTGCTAGGTGCTTTCAGTGTTGACAGTACCAAAATACAACAACTCATGTACAAAAACAAGTTACAACGTGAAATCGCCTCTATCCCGCTCAGACCATAGAGGGCCAAAACTACATCTCCCATATTGCAACGCCAGCACCAGTCGGCAGCTCAGCTAACCGTCTGCATCACAGAAAGGCATGCTAGCTAGCAACAGCAGCACTTTTAGCACTTTGTAAACTATATTAATGACAACAATAAAACTCAAAGTTACATGTTTCAATAGTCTCACACTCCCTTATAACAATATCTACAGCATTAACCTTGGTGTGGTTTATGTATTTCACTTTATGGACTTCTACAAAGGAGTAATCTGCAACACATACCTTTCTCTCTGTGTTTTCTCGGACTGAGAACAGGAGCTACGGGTAGTAGCAGGGTGTTAGTAGGTGACGCAAGCACCCAGATGAAATAACATACATTTAATGAAACACAACCCGAAGATGTTAACATCATTCAGCTACTGTAGATGCCTACCTAACATCAACAAGTAGCACCAGTAGCACAACAATTAAAAATAGACACCAAAAGTAAAGTTCCTGCCGATCATAGTGATCTGACTCCCCCTTTCTGTCTGAACTTGGAATATTCCTGTTCACAGGTTTGGGCCACTGACCTTCAACCTGGTTGTTCTGTTCGGCGTCGTGTACTATTCTAATAATTTCAGCAAACTTTAAGACATAAGGTAAGAATTCTTCCTTCACAGGGGTAACCTTGACCAAGAGTCGTCCAGAAGGACAGCAAAGAGACTTTGCCAGGTAGAAATATTCCCATATACATACAACATATGACCCCCCCCTAATAAAGTATTTCTAATTTCCTTAATCTATCCTCTTGCCTCTGTTTCACTGGGATACTGTCACTTCAACAAACGTTGATAGGGCTTGAATCAGGGCAGCTAGATGCTCTCTTTTGTCCGGCTCAGCAATCACTTGACTCATTGACTCTAAAAGTCTTCTGACAGGCTTCGTAACTCTTCTAGTTCGAGTTCTCAAGGTGCCTTCACTGGGTCTCAGGACTGTATCAGTGAACTCAGACCTGGCTGTTTCTGCACTCTACCTCTCTCTGGTTACTCATTATCTTCTTAGTAGATCTTACATTTATTTTGTCCCCCTACACCATACATGATCAAGACACGCAGGTTAAAATATCAAAACTAACCAATTACATTAATTTGGGGACAGGTCGAAAAGCATTAAACATGTATGGCAATTTAGCTAGTTAGCTTGCACTTGCTAGCTAATTTGTCCTATTTAGCTAGCTTGCTGTTGCTAGCTAATTTGTCCTGGGATATAAACATTGAGTTGTTATTTTACCTGAACTGCACAAGGTCCTCTACTCCGACAAATTAATCCACACATAAAATGGCCAACTGAATCGTTTCTAGTCATCTCTCCTTCTTCTAGGCTTTTTCATCGTTGAACTTATATGGTGATCACATCTAAACTTTCATAGTATTACCACGACGACCGGCAAAACAGTTCGTCTTTCAATCACCCACGTGGGTATAATCAATGAGGAGATGGCACGTGGGTACCTGCTTCTATAAACCAATGAGGAGATGGGAGAGGCAGGACTTTCAGCGCAATCTGCGTCAGGAATTGGAATGACTTCTATTTTAGCCCTTGGTAACGCAGATGCTCGTTGGTGCGCGTGAGCAGTGTGGGTGCAATAATTTAATAACATGGATTTCTAAATGTATTTTGTGACGCTCGCGCACGCAACATGTCCGGTCTGGTCAGCATGTTATGCATCCAGAGCCGCTGACTGATGAACTACTGACGCCATCTAGACTGCTCACTGACGTTGCTTTTCTACTTATGTCATCTTCAGAAGGATCAAATCCAGTTTAAGTATATAGCCCTTCTTACATCAGCTGATATCTAAAAGTGCTGTACAGAAACCAAGCCTAAAACCCCAAACAGCAAGCAATGCAGGTGTAGAAGCACTGTGGCTAGGAATAACTCCCTAAAAAGGTCAAAACATCGGAAGAAACCTAGAGGGGAACTATGCTATGAGGGGGTGGCCAGTCCTCTTCTGGCTGTGCCGGGTGTAGATTATAACAGAACATGGACAAGATGTTCAAATGTTCATAAATGACCAGCTTGGTCAAATAATATTAATCACAGTAGTTGCTGAGGGTGCAACAAGTCAGCACCTCAGGAGTAAATGTCAGTTGGCTTTTCATAGCTGATCATTAAGAGTATCTCTACCGCTCCTGCTGTCTCTAGAGAGGTGAAGGAGCTTCCTGTGCTTGAGTTAGCTGCTTGTCCGGAGATCAGGTCCTTCACTGGGCTTTGAGGAGCAGCCTCTCTCATGTATACTCCATCTTCCAGTCCCGAAGTCTTTTGAGCTTCAGCTTCCGTGGGCCCCTCAGTGTTCTGGCCCTCGAGAATCCAGTCAGCAGTCCTTCGATCCTCTGGATCCTCATCCACATTGAATACCGTACTTTCGTCACCGCTGTCTGCATTTATGTCCTCTTCTGAAGCAGTAGAGGCTACTGTGGACATCTCGTCTGTCTGTCCCACCAGCAGGAAGTTCACTGGCAGTATGAAGTGTCAATGAACTACCTTACTCTTCTTGGTAGTAGGATCTTCGACTCTGTAGATGTGCACAGACGGGTCTTTCCAAGTGATCACAAAGACCGTTGAAGTCAGCAAGTTTACCTTTCCCTCTTTCCTTTCAGTTTTCCAAGAGAACTCGGTCTCCAATCTCCAGGGCAGTGCCTTTCACTCTCTTGTTATACTGCCTTGCTTGCATTTTCTGAGCTTCAGTGGTGTTGGCCTGAGCGATCCTGACAGCCTCTCGCAGATCCTTTTGGAACGAGTCAACATACTCATCATGAGTCAACATGTCTTCGTTATTCAAGGTACTTCCAAACATGATGTCCACTGGCAGCAGTGGAATTCATCCGAACATCAGGAAGAACGGTGTGAACCCTAACGTTTTGTGTGTGGTACAGTTGTACGAGAAGGTGAGTGTCTGTATCATCTGGGGCCATCTTTCTTTTGCTCTCGCTGGCAACAATCGGACCATGTTACCAAGCGTGCGGTTGAATCTTTCCGTCAGACTGCTGCCCATAGGATGATATGGAGTGGTATGGATCTTTTTGACTCCAGACACTTGTAGCAATTCTGCGATTTAAGTGACTCTCAATGTTTGCTCCTTTGTCAGAGTGTATCCGCTTGGGAAACCCATAGACACAGAATAACTGGTTCCATAACTTCTGGGCAACCACCTTTGCTGTCTGGTTCGGGTAAGGAAACGCATGTGCCAGCTTCGTAAAAATGGTCTGTGATGACGAATACATCAGCGCTCTCTCCATCCCTTCCTTCTGCTGACCAGAAGTCTATGCACACCAGTTCTAATGCTGTGCTAGTCTGTATAGATTCCAAAGGTGCCCTAGCCTGTGGCTCCATTGTCTTGCCAACCACACAGCGCTTACAGTAGGAGACATACTTCTTCACTTCCCCTTCTATTCCAGTCCAGAAGAACCTTTGATGTACCAAATGGAGTGTTCTAGTCTGGTCTTGGTGGCCGGCTTCGTCATGGGTTCCCCTCAGAACGATGGCTTTAAGGGAGTCTGACACCACCAGCTGGTATCTCGTCCTTGATTTCGAGTTTAACCCAATGCTTCAGAATTCTCAACACTCTCTCTCCGCGAAGGTCTCCTCCTCCTCTCAATAAAGTATGCCACTCGGGCCAGCACCTGATCTGCCTTCTGTTTTCTCCGTATCACATCAGAAGAAAGGACTGGAAAGTAGCCGCGCCCCCTTCATGCTGAAGGATGCTGGCAGAATACTGGGCTAATTGGAAGTTGCACACTGGCACACTCGCATCCCACTCCAGACAGGATTCCAAAACTGCTTTCACTCCTTCAGAAGAGACTTGAGCCAGGATCTCACCACCTTGGATATTGACTGACAGTTTGAATGCGTCCTGGATGGACTCTGAAGTCACATACTCTCGGAACTCACCCGCCTTCCTAGCTCCAACGAACGGCTGTCGACTAAGCAGGTCTGCTGGGACATTCTGGGGCCCGGGGATGTACTTCAAGTCAAAGTCGAAGGGGGCCAGTTTAGAGACCCACCGTTGCTCAGGCGTCTAGCTTTGGTTTCGTCATTATATATGTCAGGGGGTTGTTATCTGTTAGGACTGTGAATCTATTCCCCTTCAGTCAATGGGTGAACTTATCACACACAGCCCACATAAGAGCAAAGAACGCTAATCTATGTGCTGGGTAACGGGAACTGGGACCTCGACAGAGTCTTGCTTGCAAAGGCTACTGGTCTGGTTCTACTCTCACCCTCAAATGTCTGGCTAAGTACTGCACCTAAGCCATCCATTGATGCATCTGTTGATAGGAGAAACGGTCTGCTAAAGTCTGGGTGACCCAGCACAGCTGTTTGGGAGACTGCAACCTTTAGATTCTCCTGCGCCTCCTCACATTCAGTAGTCCAGTGGGTGGGTGAAGGTGTTTTCCCATAATTTTCCATCAGGTCAGCTGCAGTGATGTCGTTGATTACAGACATGATTGCCATGATGATATGGCCTAAAAACATTTTTTTTTGCACTAGCTTCAGGTTGTGTTCCTTAAGGTGGGAGAACACCATTTCAAGACGGTCCAGGGCTTTTTGCTCACTCTTCCCGAAAACCAGGAGATCATCCAAGTAGCACAGGAGGGACAAGTAGTTCTGGTCACCGAAGATCGAGGTCATCATTCTGGCGAATGTTGCTGGGCTGTTACATAAACCCTGAGCCATTCTGTTATACTCAAATAAACCTGTGGATGTTGTGCATGCTGTGTACTTGCGGTCATCTTCATGTATGGTGATGTTGTAGAATCCCAAAGTCAAATCCATAGTACTGAAGAAGCAGTTCCCTCCCAAAGCGGGGAGAGCATCAGCTTGATTGGGCAATGGGTATGCATCTTTCTCTGTCCTCTGGTTCAACCGTCTGAAATCAGTGCAAATAGAGCTCAAGGTCTTCTAGGGCCAGGCATGGGTGCACATCAGCCAACTTGGTGTTATGGCGGAGAACAATAGGGTGGTCCAACATGTTGATCACTTTCATGGGGACCCACTTGTCACCTCTCAAAGGACATACAGTGTGTCCTACTAGGACATTTCTTGGTGCAGATCGTGCTGTAGTGGCCTCTATGACTACAGTACTACCAACTGATAGCGGCACCTTTTCTTTCAGTTTTCCCCAGACCAAATGTTCATGTTGAGGCATGAGAGTCACACTCTGCTTGAGCATTACAGTTCCCACTTTGTCTGGTATTTTGTCACCGTGCCAGCGGTTCACATTGGCTAGCATGCTGAGTAAAAGTCCATGTGGATGTCCTTTGGCAGGTTTGGAGAAGCTGTCCCAATACCACTTTGTTTTCTTAACCTGTTGCATTATGTGTTTTATGGCGTTCGTTCCAACTGTCATGTCGTCTGTCTTTCCAGGTCCAACTAAAACAGAAAGATCAATGTTCAATTCACATTCATACTTAGGTTGTGCCTGGTTGCCCCCACAGCCTACAAGAACTTCTTGAGTTGGCTTTCTAGACTCTGGTTTTATCACATTACATCTCAGAAGTGTCTCTTCAGCTGACTCACTCAACGTGCAGGTCATAGACATTTACATTACATTAAAGTCATTTAGCAGATGCTCTTATCCAGAGCGACTTACAAATTGGACCCACTATCTATCAGAGCTATCTATCAATTTCTACAATTTCTTGCACCATTACTGGAACATAGAAAAGACTGTCAATACTCTCTATTTTCGGATAAATTGCCTCAGTTTTCATTGTGTTTCCAGTCCTTATATCTGTGGTGTTCTGTGGGGGTGTAACATGTTCGCCCACACGTGCATGTTAGTTTAAAGCGGGCCCAGGAGGAGCCTCGGCAGTTACCACTCCAACTTGTTTTCTTGCTGGACATTCAAAGCCTCTGTGGCCTGTCCTGTGACACTTGAAGTATAAACCCTCCTTAAAGCAGTGTGACTGAGTTGAATGGTCTGAGGCCTTACAAATTCTACAGGGACCAGCAGCTGTATTAGTTTGTGGCGTTCTGGCCGAAGTTCTCCTTTGATTCTGTTCCTGGGTTGACAGGAGCTTTTCCAGGAGAGAAACCACTTTGTTCAATGGAACCTGATCACTGTTAGTGGGTGTGGCTGAATTATTATGACCGACTGCTTGTTGTTGAGTCATACACCAAGCGTCGGGGGTCATCACAACACTCTACCTTGGCACTACTTTGCACCCTGTCACCCTGGCTGACTGTTTGCCTCTGTGATTTGCTGTCAATCATTGCCTGCAAAACTCCAACGGTCCAATTGTCAATAGGCATGCACCTAAGCGGCATATAGTGCTGGATCAGGGCAGTGCTTAACAAACATCATGGTCACCTCATGACCTGGATCATCCACTCGTTTTCCCTGTCTTTGCAAGCACTCATTGGCAAGGTCAATTGCTTTGTTCAGTCTAACCCAATAATCCAAGCAGCTCTCTGTCTGTCTTGGTAAGGTTTCATAGAAGTATCCCAATGGAATTGTGGATGAAATTGCTTCTCCAAAGTGCTGCCTCAAGATATTGTATATGGCTTCAGGGTCTCTGAGGGTTTCCACAGAGCCCAATTCTGACTGTCTTTAGCCCGCCTCATCAGTCTGTCCTGTATCTCTTGCCCCTGTTCTGATATACTGCATCCCTTCTTTTTCAAGTAAGCTTGCATAAGTTCTTGCCATGCAGTCACTGTGCACTGGTCTGTGCTATCACCCCGGAAGTGGGGTGGTACTCTGACGTCTGACTTCAGAATTAGGTTGACCTTTGACCAATCAGGTATTTCTACTATTGGTTGGGGAGGGGGAGTGCTTGGACCAGCCCCTGCTAGACTAGCGGCAACTTGATTTCCTATTTCACTGCCCAGTTGTTTGACTAACTCTGCTAGGGCTTGCAATCGGGTTCGGTTTCCATTAGAGGGCCAAAACTACATCTCCCATAATGCAACGCCAGCACCAGTCGGCAGCTCAGCTAACCGTCTGCATCACAGAAAGACATGCTAGCTAGCAACAGCAGCACTTTTAGCCCTCTGTAAACTATATTAATAACAACAATAAAACTCAAAGTTACATGTTTCAATAGTTTCACACTCCCTTATAACAATATATACAGCATTAACCTTGGGATGTTTTATTTATTTCACGTTATGGACTTCTACAAAGGAGTAATCTGCAACACATACCTTTCTCTCTGTGTTTTCTCCGACTGAGAACGGGAGCTACGGGTAGTACCAGGGTGTCAGTAGGTGACGCAAGCACCCAGATGAATTAAAAAACATTTAATGAAACACAACCCGAAGATGTTAACATCATTCAGCTACTGTAGCTGCCTACCTAACATCAACAGGTAGCACCAGTAGAGCAACAATTAAAAATAGACACCAAAAGTAAAGTTCCTGCCGATCATAGCGATCTGACTCCCCCCTTCTGTCTGAACTTGGAATATTCCTGTTCGGGGCTTGGGCCACGGACCCTCAACCGGGTTGTTCTGTCCTGCGTTGTGTAATATTCTAATAATTTGAAGTTTGATGGAATAACCTTTTTAACTCTCCTACATAAGGATGAAATAGTATAGACCCCTTTCCAGTACAAGACACACTGACATCATGCACAGATGCGCGCAAATCTTGGCTGCAGTAAGAAAGCCATCACCATCTGCACCCATTCAATATAGCGTAGAGTTACGTTTTTATTACTTGGGGTTCTCATATTCTTACAATTATGTTTGATTATTGCTTGAACAGTCTCTAAGACTATATTTGGTATTAATCTTTGCAAAATAACTTAATGCAGCAGTTGTTAGCTAGAATGCTAAGATTCATTGACAGGCTGTAGCAAAATAGGCATTTTACTGGTTGAGGTCGAAGTGTTTAAAAAAATATATATAATGCAGTTGATTTGCGATTTTGACACATTAAGCAGGACGTTCATATGAGCCTTAAAATCCAAACATAATCGAAAAGTAGTATGAAATGCACCCATACGAAACAAGTAAATATAAGCTTTTTTTGCTGGCATTCTATAAGAACTGTGTTGTGCCACCAACACCGACAATGTTTGCAAACACAAAAAGGGGTCTATACATTTACTTATAAAATAGCGTGCAGAACGCATCACAACCATATGCAAAATAAGTGAGTGTAGCTTTTGATTCTGTTTTGTTTTTGACTTCGTTTCACACTGGCTTTTGGCACTGTGTTTCTGGGGCTTGCCCGAAGTCTGTGCTAACCCTGCTCAAGAGCAGGGCCAGCTAGCCGTGAGCTAAGGTTGGTGCTAGCCCAAGAATGCACAAGTGTAAAGAGACGCTTAGCCCCAGGCTAAAATCTCCTTAGCCCCAGGCTAAAATCTCCTTAGCCCTAGGCTAAAATCTCCTTAGCCCTAGGCTAAGGACGTGCAGTGTGAACTCGAAACAGTCAGACAGACCTGCCCACACCATAGCGATCAGACTTTGTTTACATAAGACAACACCTAATGCATTTTTTTTTACTTAAGAAATATGGCACCTAAGCTCAGTGTTCCCAAACCTAGTCCTGGGGATTACAAGGGGTGCCCTTTGGGTTTTTGCCCTAGCACTTCACAGCTGATTCAAATAATTGACTCATCAACAATATTTGAATCAGCTGTGAATTTCTAAGGCAAAAACCAAAACGTGTGCACCCCTTTGGGTCAAGAGGACCGAGTTAGGGAAACGCTGCCTTAGTTATATGTAAAATTGCACCACAAAAAATGTAAAATTAATTACAGATTCCTTGAGTTATTCATTCTGACTAATTTGAGGAAGTGATTCTGGTTTAGTTGCTATGGTGTCTCATGTGGGACAAATATCCAAAACTGCCACATCGAACCACCACACCCCCAAGACGGAAATTTAGTTTTTCATAATGGGCAACAGAGAAACACATGTTTCGGAATGTTCAGTCGTTCTTTAATGTGCTCGACCGTTTTATTTGTTGTGATGCTTTCCCAAATCGTGTGTGCTTGTTTAGTGACATCTACTGGCTCATGCATAATTTTAAGAAACATTTATATGGAGCACAGGCTACAGTGCAGTTCACTTGGGCTCCCTGCCTGTGCCATTAAACCCCTTCAACTCATCCAGAACGCCGCAGCCCGTCTGGTGTTCAACCTTCCCAAGTTC